>NC_088356.1:32880568-33180568 GCF_036884655.1 Musa acuminata AAA Group | reverse complement strand
AAGCAATTATTTTGCAGCTTCTCTTCTCCTCTCTCTCCTTAGCCTCCGCTGTCGCCATAGCCTTCTTCACCTCTGCCCCTACCTCTGCATGTGCTTCCCTGTTGCTGTTGCCTTCTGTTCCTTTGGTATAAGTTAATATGGCCATTGCCTCATATTGCTGTCTCCAAATGTCATTATCACTTTAGTGTCATGGACTTACCTAGAATTGCTGGAGTCGTGAGGGACCGAAGTGAAAATCCAACAAGGTTAGCCTAAGTTTCAATTTTGTGTAGTGCTAAATGACCTGCAAAGAAGAAAAGGGTTAGTCAAAGAAGTAATGACAAAAAAAATGCCACTATTGCCTATAAAGCACACGAAACAAAAAATTAAAAGCAATGGGGAAGTTAATTAGCCTAAAAGAAGACAAGTGCAGTTTCGAACACTAAACAGAGAACTTGATGGAGTCTCATGCTGAGACGGCTGATGTTTTCTCCACCAACTAGTACACTGAAAACCAGCTGTGGCACGCACGAAAAAGTCTTTTTTGGCTGCTTCAGCCTCGGATTGCTAATGATCGACAAAATAGTCTATAAACTGCATATACAACAAAAAAAGTAAATTACAAGCCCAAATGAGGATGTTGGTCTACCACATGCCTTGTTATTTATAATTGTACATGGAAAAGGGTAACAGCAAACAGAAGATGGATTGCACGGTTGTGGGCTTGCTATGGTTGTCCATGATCTTCTTCTCCATTTAATTCATTGACCCCCTCGTCAATGTTCTTTGGAAGCATCTGATGATCTGTTCTTCATGGGGTAGAGCATCTTCTAATTGACAATTGGCCTTTATCTTGGGAGGCACTTCAACAAGTCAATTTGGTTCGTTCCCGAGGGAATTTTATGCCTACAATATGCCAATATGGCTTCAACTCAACATTTGTATAACATATGTGAGGGGATGACGAGTGAGATGCTTCTTGATGGGTTCTAAAGAAGTTTTGCATTTTAAACCATGTTGAGAGTTGTGCTCCATATAAGACATTGCCTGTCCTTCCTGTGATTCGAAGTAGTTCAAACTCGGTGAAGTAATTGAAGATCTAGTTGACCATCCATATCGGGAATCAATTCCGAAGTGGGAGAATCTCTTAGACCTCTCAAATAATTTGTTGGATGACAGATTGTTTCAGACCTTGTTTTTTGTAACCTGGTTCTTCCGAGGGGCAAGACTAGGCAAGCAGATGTCAGTGCCAATCAGATGACTGAAAAATCAGAGTTGGTAGGGTCTTACAACAAGCTAATGGTGGTGGCCACACTGAAAAGTCATAGTATGATTGGCAGAAGATCAAATGCTTCATAAGACTAAGGCAATTTATCAGAAGAGGTAAGACATTGCAACTACATTGATTCTAGGAAGGACTCGACTAGCTAAGAAGAACTTGGTCGAGAAAGCATCAACAGAAGGCCATGAACATTAGAGGAAAAGGAAGGGCATGGTACTATAGCAGCTGGTCTTTTGAGTGTTGACCAAATTTGTGCTCCTGAGGGGAGAGCATAAGGTGTTTGACATACATCCATGACCCTTTTTGGTGTTGTTTTTCATTGTTTTTCAGTGTTTCAAATGTACGCAGCTTGTATGGGGCATGAAGTATTATTGTCAACCCCATTTTGCTTTATTGATGATGTTTTTGTTTTCTTTTTCTGTCTTGTAAAATTTGAAGATGTTTTCGGTTGTGCAGTGTCACGCAGAGGTAATATTACCAAAACAACCCTATATTTGACACCCATAGGCTGATTCTAGTTGACGGTCTTGTGTGTTACGAAATGTCACTGTCGTGGCACACAGGAACTTAGGTGGCACTAGGTTGGATGGGATTTTTGTTATGTGTTTGGGGGGTGGTGCAACATTTTTAGTATGCTTGTTTTTGTTCGACGAAAGTGCCAAATGAACATTGGGCTTCCACCTATCTTCGAAACCCCTTTACATGTGTGACTGTATAACCTGTTTCTCAGTGCTTTTGCGCATAATAAAAACTAATCGCTTTGGCCTTTGTGTTGCTTGCGATCCCAACAATCTTTTAATTCATGTTAAGGTCTAGGCTGACTCTTGTGTAAGTAATGAATCAAGATTATAATTCATGATATGTGTTCTCTCTGCCATATCATCATTCCAAATCTTTTTTCCTCTCCAATAACATTGTTTTGTATCCATCTCTTTTTTGTTGATTTTGGAGTAGCCCATGATCACAGAACTATTCTTTCCTTGGACAGCTCTAAGCTACATAAGTTTGCTTGTGAAATAATGTGTTCAAATCTCTAGTAATGGACTTATTAAAGAAAAGTTATTTTCCATAACCATCTGATACATTTTGCTACTCCAAGAGATGAGCCTTTCTTTTTTTAAAAAAATGCTAAATGTAGTAACTTGCTTGTTTCCATACTGAATTCTGTCAAGTTTGATTAATTTATAATGTCCTAATGTCTAATTTCTCAGAGATTTGGAGTCAAACAGAAGGAGAAGATTGCATCATTCAAGACTTCAGTTGATGTTCTCACACTGTCTGCAACTCCTATTCCACGTACTCTTTACCTGGCATTGACTGGATTCCGTGATGCTAGGTAACAGATCTTTAGGAATATCACATCTGAGTTTATGTTTTCTAATATGGTTTAGTCTAGCAGCTAATGTATCTCAGACGAGTTTTGAGTTGATTTAAATATGACTCTGATTCTCTTTATCAAGCACAAGGTCATTGTGCATATAGAACACAAAAAACTGCAAGGTTTAGTTCTCTATCTAATAGGTCCATCTGGAACATGGACCTATGGTTTTTATCATTCTGATTCATCATCCCTGAAACTCGTAAGTGATATTGGTGGATTCATCATCCTGATTCATTGATGCATCCCTTTAATGTCTTCTTTTCATTGTACTATGATGATAACAACCATGACTATCGTTCGAAGAACAGTTAGTAGAAAGGGCTTCTGGAGTTCAAGAAGGGTTAGAGTTAGAATTTATCATGGAGAAATATATTTAGCTATTCATTTTTTTCTTTTTAGCTGATTCACTTCTTGTCATATTTGACCATTGAACTTAATGATACATTTTTTTTCCATTACAGTTTAATTTCAACACCACCTCCAGAAAGAGTTCGTATAAAGACCCACTTGTCATCTTATAGTAAAGAGAAGGTCTTATCAGCAATTAAGTTTGAGCTGGATCGAGGTGGTCAAGTTTTCTATGTTTTACCCCGAATTAGAGGTATTTTTTGCTCTAATTTACTTCTTCTATTAAAATAAATAATTAAATATTTATCTTATTTTCATGTAGATCTCTTACTTACAAAGATTAGATAATGTACTTTGTATTTCACAGTACCGGTGATGCACAAAAATACACTTGTATTATATATTATTCAATAATCTGAATACATTTGCATACATTACATGCATGACAAAAAAGATATAGTTAGTGCAGAAAAGGTAATAGATGAAATCAATCATCACCGTATTCAAGAAATGATAACATACTAAGCCTAATGTATTCTTACTCTTCTTAGTGACATCATGAAACATCAGGCATTTGCAGTACATGCATGACCTCAGGATGTTTCTTATTGCAGCAACAACATTGATATCACTGTAAATGCAGAAAAACAAAGTAAAAGGTTTTTTGAGTGTAAGGATAAACTGGAAAGGGACCCAATTATCAGATGAATTCATTTGGTTTCATTTAGAGCTGCAACCAAACTATATCATGCCTAATTAGATGAATTCATGTCACAAGGTCTAGTTTAAAGGCAATACAGAATAAGTCATTATATTCCTTCAAAATTAGTGATTTTTATATTTGTCCTCTAAAATTATGTTTGACATAAATACCCTGCAAATCTAAAAGCTTGCATATGTGCCCTTATAGTTAATCTGTTGGTCAATTTCCATTTGATTGCTAGTAGAAACTCTAAATTATATTAATACCTTTGGAAACTTCTGCTGTTTTATTATTATGATGGCAACAAGTTAATGATATTTTATGTATTTTATATTTTTATTCTCTTAAACTCAGACTAGCTAATAGTAACCATACATATTAGTCGTTAACAAGGTCTTCTGAATGGGTGCTGATGTGAGGTATGTGGAGGATGTTAATGAGTGGAGGAACTTGTATACTATATCAAAATTTGTTAAGGAAAATAAGCTATTTTTAAACTTTTCAAGGTCAGATATGTACAAACCACAATCATAATTGACTGAGTAAAATCTGTTAGACCCAAATTAAGCCCAATAAAATCAAGTTAAGATGGATTTGAGTTATAATTAAGCCCAATAAAATCAAGTTAATATCTCATTTTATAGCTTATGAAACATGTAATCTTTTTTTCTTTCCCATGGGTTTTGACATTGTTTTGTTGCAAATTTTTTGTTACAGGATTGGAAGAAGTAAAAGATTTTCTTGAGGATTCATTCCCCAATGCTACAGTTGCAATTGCTCATGGAAAGGTTGGTTATTTTATTCTGATACAAATTTGCGTAAGTTTTGGCTGAATTTCTTGTCTTCATTTGCATTATGGAAAACTTGAAAAATAGCTTTTCTTAGGGAGCTTATTAGTTGTTAGTGTTTTTTCTTTGTGATCTTAGCTTGTGTTCGGTTATCCATTTTCCAAAGGGGATGTGCCTCTGGTTCTATCTATTCTGCCAGCTCTTTTAATATTATACATTGAAAATAAGTCTTTAGTGCTCCAAAGCAGCACGTTACTATATCTGGATGACTAAGTCTATGATAATTTTTTAGATAAATTTGAAATGGGAATTGTTCTTTCTAATGTTAATTTTGCTAGTTACAAAATTTTATGCTATAACTGATAAGCCTGCTGTAATTCACTAGCCTTGTTTCAGACCTGAACTTTGGTAAATAATTCCAGTAAATGTAATTCTATAAAACATGTTCAATATTTATGTTTTAGAACAAACATACTGCATCTACTAGGCTTTTGACAAGCTCGATTTCAGGTCTCGTTTATTGAAAATTTGAAATATAAATAATTTATGTTGGATGTGTAATGAATAAAACTATTCATACTCATACTTTATGTCATATTACAACAGCAACAACAATAACACAATCGTAAGTCTTAACTATTTGGAGTCGGCTACATAAATATTTTGTCGCTATTGAGATCTGTAAAAAGTCATATGTTTTGTTAAGTTCAAAGTACTCAAATTTTTATTTATAGTTTCTATATAGTTTCTATTAAAGTCTTTTTGGTCTTCCTCTACCTCTCATTGTACCACTAACATTAATTACTTCACCTCTTCTGACCACCGCATCTGAAGGTCTCCTCAGCACGTACTCATATCATCCTAAATGATTTTATCGTATCTTTTTTCTCTATCGAAGCTATACCTAGTTATTCACAAATAAAAGTATTTCTTTTCCTATCTTTCCTAGTAACTCCATATATCCATCTTAACATTCTAATCTTAGTAATACAAACTTTTTATATATTTTTTTCTTAAATACTCAACACTCAAATTCATAAAGTATCATTGGTCTCACAATTGTCTTATAAAATTTTCTTTTTAATCTCAAAGGTACCCGATGATCACACAAGACTCCTGATGCCCATCGTCATTTTAACTATCCCATTTTTACTTTATGAATAATATTTTCATCAATTTCTATCTTGTTGAATAATTGATTTAGGATACCTAAAGCTCTTATTTAAAGGGATTTCTTGTCCATTCGTTTAACTATATTCTCTTGTTTATTTCTAAAATCACTAAAATTATATTTTATATATTTGGTTTTAGTCCTACTTAATCTAAAATATTTAGTTTCTGAAGCTTGCCTCCGTAGCTCAAACTTATAATTAATTCCACTTAGACTCTCATCAACTAAGATAATAATATCATCAGCAAATAACATACACCATGGAGGTCTATCCTGTAAGTGACTAATAAATTTATCCATTATCAATGTGAAAATATAGGGATTTAATGTGGATCCTTAGTATAATCCTATACCAATAAGAAACTCACTAGACACATTCTCTGTAGTTCTAATACTAGTAACTACATTATCATATGTATCTTTAATAACATCAATATAATTAGTGAATCTATCTTTCTTTGTTAAAACCCACAATGATAAATCTCTAGGAACCCTATCATAGGCTTTCTCTAAGTCAATAAAAACTTAATTTGTATTGAAGAAAGAAAAACCTAATCTAGGTAAGTTGAATATCAGCTGTTAGTTCGTTAAATGTAAAATATTAAATTCTTATGTTGATTTTTTTGTTAAACTCTTATTCTCTTATTCTGAAGAAAGAATTCTTTGTTAAATTGTCAGCAATACTCAAAGCAGCTGGAAAAAACAATGGAGAAGTTCTCTCTTGGAGAAATCAAGATTCTTATTTGCACCAATATAGTTGAAAGTGGACTAGATATCCAAAATGCAAACACCATAGTAGTTCAGGACGTTCACCAATTTGGCCTGGCTCAATTGTATCAGGTTCTTATTTCTGTTTCTCTTGTGCAAAAGCAAGATGATATCATGCATTAATTAGTTTAACATTGACAACCAAGTGTATTCCTGTTAGTATGAAGCTATCCACAAAGCAAAAATCAAGTTGGAAAGCTCCAATCTTTCCATTGTTTTCAGAAAAATAGTACAATAAAATAAAAAAATTTCTGATTTTGTTGTAGGGAAGTAGTACACCAAGAATTCATTAAAATGTCTTTGGTACTTAAGTGTACAAGCAGATGCTGCAGAAGATGACTTGTTTATAATTACTCTGAAAGCACCAACCATTTATGACACCTTTCTTATTAGGATTTAATGGGTGTTGTTGCTTGTCCACCACATAAATCCCTGAAGGCTCATTACTTATGTCATTTTGCTTCTGATCTTCTAACATCTTTTAATAGCTTCGAGGAAGGGTTGGACGAGCGGATAAAGAAGCTTATGCATATTTATTCTATCCTGACAAATCGTTGTTATCCGACCAAGCTACGGTGGGTATTCTTGAGACTTCGGTTCCTACAAAAGAATTTTATATGCAATGGTAAATTAGGCTTGAACATTATTCTCACATGATAATAGCAATGGATGTTCTGAGCTTTTGTACTTGGTTTGTGTTTCTGTAAGTTGGTTCTGTTTCTTAAAGAACAATATTTGAAAATTCCTTTTCTCCACTTACAATTGATTGTTCCTTTATTACAGGAAAGACTTGCTGCTATTGAGGAGTATGGGGATCTAGGGCAAGGCTTTCATCTTGCAGAGAGAGATATGGGAATAAGAGGATTTGGGAATATATTTGGCGAACAACAGACTGGTGATATTGGGAATGTTGGTATTGACCTTTTCTTTGAGATGCTCTTTGAGAGCTTATCTAAGGTTTTATCCTGTTCTCTATGATCTTTTATTTAATATGTAAATACTTGCTTTCAACATTTGCAATTATAATACCTGGACTATAATAGTGTAACTCCAGAAAACTCAGAAGTTGCTAATTTTTCTCCCAGGTTGAAGAGAATAGACTCCTTTCAGTTCCTTATAACAGAGTTCAGGTACCAGTAACATATTTTTATCAAAATTAAACATTTGTGAGTATTTTGAGATCAGATTTTAAGGTATTTGAGACCCTTGCTTCCTCTTTGGCAGCTTGATATAAATATAAAACCACACCTCTCCTCTGAATACATAACTTATCTTGATAATCCTTTGGAACTTATCAAAGAGGGTGAGAGGGCTGCAGAAAATGACATGTGGAGTTTAATACAATTTACTGAGCAATTGCGACAACAATATGGAAAAGAACCTCATTCCATGGAGGTAGTTATAATTATTAAAAATTTAGTTCTAAATAAACTTCATGATTCTTTCTGAAATTGGGTACTTCCCTTTTTTTATATGCAGTTATTGCTTAAGAAACTTTATGTGAGGCGAATGGCAGCAGATCTTGGTATTAGTAAGATATATACAGGTGGGAAGACGGTTATTATGGACACAAAAATGAGCAAGAAGGTCTTCAAGCTTATGACAGAATCGATGACCTCTGATATATATCGTAATTGTCTTAATTTCACTGGGAACGAAATTAAGGTGTGTTTGTGATATTACTTTTGTTCAATGAAGCAGAGTCATCCTGGAATGATCATTATATTATTAATTTCATTATTCAGTTTGTATGACATAAATGATAGTATATATTTTCTTCAAAATCTTGGCTTAACAGATGTCAAAGACAATTTTGAACCAATCTCTAAGTAGGTTAATCATATAATTAAGAACATAATATGCATGTTATTATCACTTTATTTTTGAGATCGCTCATTAAGAAATTGCCACAAATTATGACAGTAAGGGTAACTGATGGCTGGTAGATTGCAGTTTGTGAGATGGAACGGTGAGAATTTATTGGGGTTGGCTACAAAAGTACCACCAGAAAACAGGGACATTTGACCATTTGATTTAGCTATATAGTTGTATACATTGTCAATCTCCAGAAGTTCTCACCTGGTTTAATTTTTGACAGAATTCTGTTTCTCCTGTTGAGAAACATAAAATATAATGGCTAAATAAATAAATTTTATGAGATTGAAGAATATAAGTTGATTAATTAATCTTGGTCTGTCCAAATTGGATTATGTGTATCATAAGTTTGTCTGATTGTTCAATTGCGGCATGCCAGTTTGTTTTAGCTGTATGCTATCACATTGTTTTTCTACCACATTCTTAAATTGGAAGTCATTGCCAATTGGAGCTTGATGGTGGAAAATTATTCATCCAATTGACTATAAGGAGTTGAAAATAACATCATCTTGTAGTCGTAGCCCAGTATTTGGTTTTGTGTTGTTTCCTGTAGGTTTTGATCTTTGCTATTTTGTGTCATCTTGGATCACTGTTGTAACTTGACATTGTTATCTGTATGAAATGGATGGCCTGCATCCTCAACAATATATTGAACTTACACTTGCAACTGCTAGTCCAATCTACTTACATTACGTTTGAATTTCATTGTTATTATCCTTTAATTTTGTTGAAGTATGCACATCATCAACTAATTCTGCTTGATTGAAATTCTCTTGCCCCTCTGCAAGAATATAGATTTTATTTTTGTACATTATTTTTGTAATGCAAACCTACAAATCTATACCATATAATAAAAGTTGGGTTTCCTGAAACTGCTCTACCTGTGTTTTTACTATGTTGTAGTATTCCCACGTGTCCTTAAGCTGTGCCACAAAGTTACCAATTAACTTCATTCCATGCTGTTCCCAAAATTTGTCATGTGTTTTCTTTTTTCTGTTCAAAATGAGAGGATTGATTATAAATTACGAAATAAATCTTGCATTGCATGAATCATTATTTATAATGCATAAATAAGATATGCTATCCTCAGAATAAACATATTCCTAATGACATGTCATGTGAAAATTACTAACATCATTCATGTCTTTTTGCATGGTGACAGTGCTTCATGTGTGAAATTTAGAACCTTTACCTCCAACAGAATGTGAAGAATTTAAATCATCATGAAACTCTACAGAAATAGGAAACTTGTGATTTACATGAACCCTCGTTGGCCCAGCTGAATTGTTCTTGCTGGGAGGCTTTGAACTTCCATAACAAGAAAATATTGGTTTCTCATCAGTGACACCTCAGTATTCTCATTAATGTGGATTGGTTGTATTCTTGGTCACCCATGGTTGCTTGTAGTTTAGATCTTACAAACATATTAATCCCTAAGTCTATATATGTGCCACTCTTTCTTGATTTTCACAAAATATTTATTTCAAGGTCAAATAAAACAGGAGTTTTAGTATCAACTTTTGCACTTCCCTAGGAGTTATTGCAGGTCCATTTCGCCAATCTACCTCCTGGCAGATACATTGTCAGAAAAGAGGAAAAGTGCTGCAGATTACTTCTTTTTCCTCAAACTTTGTACTTCGTGATGATTTTTTTAGTTTGTCTGAAAACTTATCTAATAAAACTGTACTACAATCACTAAAATCATTCAAATATTCTTGTAGCATCTTTAATTAATTTACTGAAATTTTCTGTTGTATCATTTTACACGACCCCAATGTTGGATATATCAATACATAGGATTTGGTTTCTAGTTTCTAGTTTTTTATTAAAGTGAGCAGCTATACCCACATATCCTAGACTTTTGGGAAAACTTAAAAAGTCACATGATAGGGACCTTTATTCTACAGTTAATTGCTCTAAATGTATGGCTTGACAATAATCATCTGGTGAATTAAAATTTTGTTCCTGATATGCAGGCTGAGCTTCTTTTGGAGCTACCAAAGGAGCAACTTCTTAACTGGATTTTCCAGTGCCTGGCAGAGTTTTATGCAGTGTTGCCTGCTCTTGTGAAATACTAGTATCTCATATCATAAATAGAGACAAATCTTAGACCTTGCACTGTGATTGCATTGTCGTGGAAATTTATATATAACAAAAAGGATGCCCAACTTTTCCATGAAGATAACATGGTAGCCTGCTGCATTTTACATTTCTGGAGTTCATCACATTGCAAACAAGTTTCTACCGAGAGTTGATGCCAGTTGTACAGTTCATTATACCCCAGAAGCTCATAGCTACATTGTCAGGAATCCTGATACAAGTTCTCTGTGGTCAGAGAATCAAAACAGCTGCCCTGATACATGGACACTGGTAGATGATGCTTTGTTGCTTTAAATTTCTGTAATATCTGGTTTCATCTTTTACTGAGTTCTGATTGTTATTTTTGCAGGAACTTACTGAGTTTGATTAAACTCTAATGCTGCTCCCTGTAATCCAGAGTTTACCACTGAAAGCTGTTTTTGGATGCTAATTCTTTATGGCGATGAGTACCATATGGATATACACTGGAAACTAGTGATGCTACGTCTTTTTTCTCAATTCTCTGGTACCTCTGCTGAACAAGATCCTCAAGTATTCTCTCATTGTAAGTGCTGTTATATTAACTTTTATTATGCCTAGTGGGTATCAATCAACATCTTCGAAACAGCTATTGTATATTCATTCTTATTAACACGAGGTACTGCAAGTACACTGATATTCTTGTTATAGAAAGATTTTTTGGATTTTACTTATACCTAATAGTACTATGTTTAGATCCATGCTACTATGCAATCAGAATTCAACGGAAATTCATATTAAAAGATTCTCATTCTTATTGCTAAATGTCAGTTGAGGATTAAATCTATGCAGTTTGTGTTTTGGAACTTTTATTTGAATTTTTTTGAGCAACCCTCATAGGATGCATAAAAGACAATTACCCTTTCAATGATTTTTCACATGAAAGGTCATCCTTCATGCACTGACATTTTCTTTTATTGCTGCAAAACTAGGATCCCCGCACTTAGTACATGTCTAATTTGCAGTTCTTTCCTTGCAGAGTGGTGTTTGTATTATTATTATATTGTTATTATTTTACAATTTGAACAGCACCATGCAGTAGATTTGGAGTTCGAATTACTTTTGACCATCATGATCTGCATTAGGAAGGCCTACAAGTGACAATCTTTCAAATTTAGATTGATTCATTCGAAAGAGCCCTTAGCTATGGGCTTTGAATGTAAAGTTCCTTAATTTGAGGTTTTATTACTTTTAATTTGTGTGTTTTTGGTAAATGTTATTGCTGAAAATCAGGTTGAGAAAAATTCAAATAAAAGTTACATTAAATCCTCAAATAAGGTTACAGGTTAAAACTTAGCTAGCCATTCATCAGAATATTAGTGTAAGTTGTATTTGTTACTTAGGTAAAGCATTTATTTTGAAGTTATATTTATTGCTAACATAAACATTTAGTATAGACTAGTTAAGAATATAAATAAATAACATTAAATTAAAAAAAATAAATCTACATTGTATTAGAAACTAGTGTAAACATTGTACAGAACTAGTTTAATTGTCCTCAAAACAATTTAGATTTCATTATTTTGAACTTAAATAGTTTATAAATAAATGATGTGTGATATTTTTATAAGTTAGTAAAGTTGATGATTGTTTTTGAAGGATCTGATTCTCTTTGAATTATTTATGCTGAAAATAGATCTGTTACTAACATAAGCAGTTAGTAGAGATTAATGTCGATGATCAAAGAATACAAACCAATTACTTCAAAAGATTAAACACTATTTTTGAAGGATTCTGTTTTACTGTTACCTTATATTTGTGAGAATTTTTCAAGAATTTTCTAGATTTATTTCACCAAAAGACCAAATCTACTCGAACAAGATTTGGCAAAAATTATAATGATTTAGAGGATTATTTTGGTTTTGAAAAGAAGATTTCACACATTTAGAATGATCCGACATCTAGAAATAGCGGTCATCTCCAAGCTTTGTAGATGGAAGATCTCATTGAGCTAAGATTTGTGTATCTTACATGAGACAAAGAAAAGAGGAGGAAAGCTACAACTGTATATTCTTAAGAGAAAGCTCCAAACTTGTTTTTTTCTTGAGAGCTAAAGAAAGAAGCTTTTGTTCCTCGCTTCTAAAGTCTTCAGAGATCTTTCCTCCTCCTGTAAGCTAGTCTTATTCTTGTACGTTTACTGTTAGTCTAGCATGCCTTGCTTATAGACCTCTATAATTGTGAGGTTTAGACTGCCCATTAGAAACTTGTAAAGGTATAGAGCTCGGAGAGGAGACTTGTTTTTCTCTAAACTTGTTCTTGAGCTTGGAAGTGGAAGAAGTGTGAGTTTGTGCTCGAGTATACTTGATTTGGATTTTACTAATGGAAGGAGATAACAGTAATCTGGATTACCTTCAGAACGTAAAGGTACCTAAGAGTCAATGGAACCTTAAGAACTTCTTGCTCTTTGATTTTTATTTTTTTTTCAATTTTCTTTTATTTGTCCATTTACTTGTTCATAATCTTTTTTGATACATATTAATTGTTTATATCGTTTTTATATCCTAGTTTATACAGTAAGTCTCGTAGTGTCTAAATCATCCTTTATTTTTTGTCATTGTTTATTGAAATTCTAAACATAAGTATAATAGGCTGTGAAATCTTTGTTATAAAAGGATTTTATGGGTTGATAAAATTAGATCATCTCATAACATCTATCAATAAGGGGTCATGTATTTCCCGAGGCATAATTTGAAAGTGTAGCTTATTTATCTCTCTCTCTCTCTCTCTCTCTCTCTTAGCTTTCTTTTTACCTATCCTCAATTCTTGTCTCACTCTTGGAGGATACCTTTTTCAGTCAAAGAAAGAAATCACTCAATAGTAGACTCAACACCAAGAAGGTTCATCGGAGATCGAAAAGTATTTCCAAGTAAATTTTGTCATACCTACACGGATTCTAGTTTTCCAACCAATTGGTTGCATAGGCTTGAAATTATAATTATAGTTGGATCAATTTATATATCATTATTTGCTGATACTTTTGGAGTATCTATGTTAGGGGATAGATTTTTTTTCTTTCTTTTGTATAATACTAATGCAAAATTTGCTGTGTCTGGGCAAGAGCAGCGAAGGAGGTTTTGCTTAGACCGATACAAAACGGAGAGTACATACTGGTTCAGTTGTGAATCGATATGTGAACTATCCCTGTTTCTGATGGTCCAATCTAATCTAGTAAAATAGTAAAAGAACAAAAACATAGTCTTTCTTGTTGATTAGGGTTTGTGAATGTGAATCCTTTTGCATGGGGAACATGATTTTTGCCTCAAGCATGATTTTGCTTCCTCTTCTTTATTTGTCTCCCTCCTTCGTTGCCTTGTCTTCTTCCTTGTATGTTTCATCCATTGCCTCTTGTTCCTTCATCTTTGTTCGTCATCCTTCTTTTTCTATTTCTCTATTGTCATATGTTCTTTACTCATTCTTCTCTCTTCAAAACATCGATATATATGGAGTCGATCCAGAGAATAATACGAGTCTGACACCTTAAACAAGGTTCGTTGGGTAAGAGTAATAATTAAGAGACAAATCTAGTTAACTCAAGAGATCTTATTAACCAAGTTAGCTTAGGCAAGAGAAATCATTTTATAAGGTTAAAATATAGTATGATCAGAATTTCCTTCCCATAGTTAAAATAAGACACATTAATATGAATGTATGATCAGAATTTACTATTAAGACAAGATTTTCTTATCAACAATCAAGACATTCACTAATCATATGAATTAACAAAAATTGCACGGAAAAATACAAGTAATAGTTAATAATCAATCTTAGGTGAGCAAGGGGTATAGTATCGTAGATCTTTTACAAGCACATATTCCTTCGAATGTTGATTAGGATGCAGGCATAAGCATGTTCATGATACAATGAATGATTCATTTCATTTTCGACTAGCTCTTGCTCTATCCTCTTCGGGGATTATTACTTTCTTAATAGCTCAACATTCTAGCACAAGACTGTAGTGTTGAAGTTCGGTTAGATACTCGAATTCTGTTATATACTCGAGAATGTTAGACCATAAAGAAGTTAAAAACTTAACATTTATGTCAACTAAATTAATTTGTACTTTAAAATTTTAGTGAAATTTAAAATAATTATTTAAACAAAAAAGTTAATACTTCTGTTTAATTTTATGGGGTTTTTTTTTTTTTTATGGTGGAGGAGAAGGGAAAAGTGTTGAACTCTTCCATCACAGAAATAGAAAGGATTACGAGCCTCCTTCCACTCTACCCTACCCTGCCGTGCCCTGCCATGCCCTACCCCACCCCACCAGCCCGTGGGACCGCGCGGCGACAGGCTTCTCCCGCTGTCCTCTCTCCCCACCCAAAAGAACTCTGCTGTCGGTATCATTATTATTGTTTTCCGTGAGGCAGTTCAGACTGCAATCGCCAGAAAGGCTACGACACCACCAGCGTCCCCCACCCCCTCCCCTCCCCCTCCCCACGCTTTCCATTCCCGGCCGGTTTGGCGCGGTCAAGGACCGATGCCTTGCGCCGAAGCAAGCCCGTTTCGGCCCGGAAAAGGGGGTTGAAAACGAGAGCACACTGCGTCCGCACCGCACTCCACCCTTCTCACTTTAGGGGTTCCAACGAAGCAACTCCCCCCGGATAGGGAAAGCCTCGGGAGAGGACTCCGGAGCGGTCATTGGCGTGCAGACCTCACTCACGGTCAGTGAATTGGGGGATCTCTTTTCCCGAGAATTTTAATCAAGGGAGTTTCTTGAAAGTTGGAGATGCTCTTACTCCGGTGTGTGTCTATTTACCCATTGGGACCACCGTGGGGATGAGTAAATGCCCCCATGGCTTAACTGTTCGGAGTGGATGGATGGAGAGTTGTCCTTCAACGTATCATCTTCTTGCTCCCCACCTAAAAAGAATAGATGCACCACATTTTTTTCTTCTATACAGAAATCCCAACAGTGCTTTTCCTCGTTCAATGTGAAATCTAACCCGGATATCGGGATTTTATATTTATTGAATCCTTTCCTTGTTAAGTTTTTAGGGTTACCATTCACTCAATTATGTGTATAAATAGAGTTTAAGTTTTGAGGTTACTGATCACCCAATAAATAGTTTTCTATCTGTTAAAATTTTTTATTATCATTGTTGTTCTGTCTGAAGCATAGATTAGAGACATCTACTCTTCCGAGTCTCTCCTTATGGCTCTTCTTTCCGATTGACGCTCAAGATTATACCTCCTCCGCTCGCAGAGAGTAACCAACTTCTCGCTCATCATGTTCGCTACCACAGTCCTCCAACGCGACTCCACCAACATGAGAGCGAGTTTGCACTTACAGCCCACTTGCGACTGCTTGGAGCAATGGTCCGGCTTGCCCCGCCTTGCTCGATTCACCACGGTGCTTGACCATGGCGAGATTGCGAAGTTTCTTCGCTGCTTGCTCGAATTACTTGTCTACTCTGATACCATAATGTCACAGACTTAGTTGGAATTGCCTAAGTCGTGAGGCACCCTTGCGGCAAAGTCACGAACTTAGCTGCGGTTGCCTAAGTCGTGAAGCCCCCTTGCACCAACTCCTCGGACTTAGTTGGGATTGCCTAAGTCATGAGGCACCCTTGCGACATATGCGTCCGTAAAGGTTTAACCTAGTTGCAACCTCGTACAAGTCCCGAATGAGCTGTAAAACAAAAAGTTGATTAGATTGAAAACGAGCGACGGACAAGTCCTGATGTCTCGTAAAGAGGAAAGCTTTACAAGCAATTCAGCAAGCACCTTGAGTGCAAGAGAAAAAAGAGAGAAAGGAGAAAACAAAGACTTTAGAAGATAGACGAACAGTTGCAAGTCCACAAACAATTGGTCATTGGGTGCTGAGCGCGAAGGCAAGTTCCCGTTAAGTTAACGTGCGAACTTGTGAAGATTTTTCAACGCCCGACAATATACCGAAGCCCTATCCAGCCCTGTGCAACCTAGGGGGTTCCAAGGTGCTGAGATGGCTGACGTTTTGGTGTGCTGTTGTAGCTTGCAAAAAATAAGCCGTAGCACGCAAAAATGAAGCCATTTTGGGGCATTTCGGCCTAGCGCGACGAGCGGTCGCACTATAGCATTGTAACCTGTTCGAACATACCTTTTTACAAGCAAAAACATAAAACCAAGGTAAAACAGGCTGCCATGTCTCTGTACAAGCATGCAAAAGCGACGAACGGTTCGTTGAACGAAGTTGTTGCGAGTGCGCGACGACCGTTCGTGACAATACGCCATCGACTGCAACATCTTCCTTTGGCTTATGCCTTTGATTGCAAGCCTCCTCTGCCCTCCGTTGTTGTGTGCAGCGTCTTCCTTCGGCTTACGTCGTTTACCATGAGCCTTCTTCGCCCTATACCGTCATGTGTAGTGCCTTCCTTTGGCTTACGTTGTCGATCACAAGCCTTCTCCATCCTACGCTGTTGCGTAAAGCTTCGTTTCTCCACCTTGTGTAGCTTATAACATCAATCAACTTTGTTCCTCCATCAGTTACCACCTTCCTCCGCCCTAAGCACCACCGCAATCACGTGAACCCGACTTGAGTCGAAGAATATAACCGTCCTCCAACATGCACTATCGCCTTCCTAGATGCCATACTCGATAGTCTTTTGCAAACTGGTTACTTCTCCATCTCCCATCTTTTGCAATCACGTGAATCCTGCTCGCTTGTGCATTTTGTTTAACGATCTCTAATTTCCTGGACTTTGTTAAAATGTTAGGAACTTATGAACACTACTAGATGGGTACACTATTAAGAGTTAGGACATGTAGTACACTTTTTAGGTAGATAAACATAGGGTTTGCTGTACCGGTACGTATTGCTTAGTATGGACGATACATATCAGTCTGATAGAACACCAATACTCAAACTATCCTCTATCGGGCGGTTTCGATCACTTGACCTCTACTCTTAAATTAGAGACATCTACTCTTAAATTTTTTATTAATATCATTGCATCTAAAAGCTTCGACCTATATGGTCTATAATTTTATATGCTTAAATTTAAAAATTAATCGAGAATTTTTTTTTTTTTTTTTTTTTTTGTTGGGAAGCATAGTATGATGGGTTTAGAACATAAAAACCTTCTCCGATATCATCTTAATATGTTTTTATCATTATTATTTTAATCCATATTAATAATAGTATCATATTCATTTGTTGCTTATATTTACGGGGTGGAAAAAAAAAAAAACCAAGAGAAGAAAACTTGTATAAGATTATGGACCTTTGTTTTCTCACATAAACTAAAGAACAACTCGATCATATCAACTTGGATCGGATCAAATTTAAAATTGCCCATCCTCCCTACTATCATCAACAAGTGCAAGATCGTATCAATCAGACAGCGTCACGTGTGCCAATAATTATATGTGCAAAGGGGATATGGTGATACCCACCACCCCACAACATTTATTATCGTATGACAAGACTTGTGAGGTTTCACAAACCCACCCGCAAAGTGTTTTCTAAATCTCCTTTAGCATACATCATCATTCTCCTTAATAAAGCTAATGTGACAGTTGTTAACCAAAAACATTGTAGTAAAAGACTACTTGGTTAGGCATGTGGACCTATCAATTAGGTCACTCTAGATCAGGACATCTTGACTTCAATTATGAGAATCTACTGACCAACTTGATACTAACTTTGGGGAATTATCTTAGTCGAAGTTTTACCAGCATTAATTTTATTGGTTTGTACGCAGGTTTGATTGTCTACTTGGTTGTTGTTCCAAAAGCCAACACTCCATTAATTGCCCATTCCACATTAGGAAACAAGGAATCCAATCTTACTTTTAGCCAAAAAAAATAAAAATTGTAATAGCATATGTGCAAAGAATATATTATATTTTCAGAAGAAAATTAATGCTCGGTCATATATTATATTTTACCGAACATTCTAAAATTCTTAACTATAGTTTTTTTTTCCAACAAGATCAGAATACAAAATTAGAAATGCTTCAGAGAAGATGAAAAATACTTTAAATGCACAACTACTTGGATTTTGATTTTTCTTCTTCTTCTTCTTCTTGTTTTGTAAATGATAAATATCAATAATTTAGAATTTACCCAAACCTTACCATCAATAATTTAGATTTAATCCCAAACCTTACTAGTTAGCATCTCCATACAATAAATAATAAGAAAGTTTGAATTACCTAATTAGTTAATAATAATAAAGTTTATAATATAGAAAAGTTCTAAAAATATCAACAAACGCAAGTTTCTGATAATAAATATACTTTTTCGAAAAGAAAAAATGATGAAGGAAAATATTTAGGATGATTTATTTTTAATGTCGAAACTATTAATTTCTAGTCATGGAACGTTCATCCATCCATTTCTTACTCAACTTAAATTTACTAGCACTAGCAAGAAAACTTTCACTCCCTGCAGTCGAGAAGAACAAAGATGCATCGACCTTACTCTTTTTGAGTTTGGACCAATGGGCTCGAGTAGATCTCTTACAGCCAAGTCAGATGTGGCCTTGCTGTTTGTTGAGGGAATCCTGATGATGCTGCAGCCGAACTGGCCATCACTCGAGGTGTGGCCATGTCTGCGAAGCGTCGTAGCCTATCGCTGCTACCGTTACCCCAGTTCCACTGTCTCTGTCGTCGTTGCTGCTGCTGCTGCTGCTGCTGGTGGTGGCCACCGCCGTCACCGCTGCTGTTCGCAAGCTGCAGCTTTCGATCATGGCAGGCAAAGTAAGTGAGCATGGAAGATTGTGGTTGCTACGGGGACAGAGGTCATCATCATACCTTTGCCTTGCTGTCCATCCCAACACCCTTATCGACCCCACGAGGATCGTCGATATCAGAGTTAGACCTTCCCAAGCTCAGGTCGAGGTTGTGTTCCTTCTTGCCATCTGCAACATTAGATGAGAAGAAAGACTAGACCAAGCATCAAACTGCGAAATAGCAACCGATAACCCACCGCTGGGATCGAGCTCCTCCACGTAGATGCTCGGGTCGAAATTGGTCACCGCATCTTTCCCATAGCATTTAATGGCAGCGTTGTCATAAGCCCTGCAAACCCGAAGCACACGTAAAGCCTCCGTTTTAACTCGTAGCAACCGTGGAACAGAGTTTACCTTGCAGCTTCCACTTCCGTGTCGAAGAGGCCCAAATAGACGTATCTGCTTGAAGAGCAAACGATTACGAGCTTCGAGGGGGGAAAGGAAACAGAGAAGAGGAGCGAGAGAGAGAGAGAGAGATAGATGGATTTGCATACTTCTTCCCCAGGAATTGGCCCATTCTGGCTTCCCATCGGCCGCACTTGTGCAGTGTGACTCCCCTGTACTTGGAGCTCCCTCTCGGGAAACCGGTGCTCTGGCGTCGAAGCACGTGGACGAACTCCTCCTTCGTGAGATTGTTCATCTGCCCACCCACAACCATCGTCTTTCTCAGGAACTGCTCTTCTATGTTTGCACGAGTTATGGCAGCAGCAGCACTCACCTGTTTGATGTCCTCCTCGTAGTCTTCCATATTGAAGTTGATGTCGGCGTCGACGCCGCGAAATTTGATGGCGGCACGGTCGTATGCCCTCGCCGCAGCATGAGCTGTATCGAATCCACCTGTAGGAATTGACGGCGATAAGCCATTGAAGCGGTGTGACGCACGGAGGTTACCACGAAATCCATCAGATGCTTACCCAAATAGACTTGCTTTCCGCAATCCCTGCACGTAAATGATGAAACAGTACATGAATTCGTTGATGTCTGCGAAGCGAAAAAGGAAGATGAGAAAGGAAGAAGGGAATTGGGCTAACCATATGTGTGACTCCCAGCGGCCGGTCCTCCGGTAGAATGTGACGCCGCGGTACTGCGAGCTCCTCGACCGCGGCCCTCGCCGGCTCTTCTTGGCGGGCTGAGACGCCTCCACCGCCGTCTCTGTCGCGGTGGCGCTCCGCTGCGGTGACTGCCCGAACTGGACGCCGACCCAGTGCGCAGGTGGCAACGAGCTCTCCGCGGCGCCGCCGCCGACGTCGCCTGCTTCCATGACTTCGTCTAACGGGAAGAACTGCCGCGTGATGACGGCGGGTTCGCTGTCGGCGGAGCAGCTGCCTTCCACGTGTTGGAGGCCGCGGCCGGTGACTGTGAATCCGAATATCTTGCAGTCTCCGTCGGCGGAGGAGCTGGAGTTGTCGTAGCAGCAGCGGTCGTTGTCGGTGGACACCGTCTCCGGCGCTTTTCCTTTGTTGTCCTCCTCAGCATCAGTAGCTGCGTCCTTCATCTGATCCGGCGAGTCGTTTAGATTCCACATCGTCGGCTTTGCCCTCCTCCCCTCCCTCCTCTGCACTTTCTCGACCTCAACTCCTACTAAATACAGCAGACAGAACACTTGAAGACCGATTTTTTATTTTATTTTATTTTAATCTTTCTCGCCTCAAGATCTCATCTTTCACCTCGCAAAAGAGAGGAGGAGGGTTCGATCATCCTTCTCCGGTGTCTGGCTCCTCCTCGAGAAGCAGCAGACAGAACCCTTCAAGATGGAATTCTTTTCTCTTACTTGCGTTCAAGATATCTTCTTTCAAGGATGCGGGTTCAATCTTCCTCCTCCGGTTTCTTGCTCTTCCTCGAGAAGTAGAAAACTAGAAATAGCCTTCAACCGGTACCCAAACTGCAGCAGACAGAACACGTCAAGATCGAATTTTTTTCTTTTTTATCTACTTCTCTTCTCGTCTTCAAGATCTCATCTTCCACCTCGCAAAAGAGAGGATGCGAGTACAATCTTCCTTCGCCGGTCGCTTGTCGTGTTATCGCAACAGGAACTTTGTAGTTGTGGAATCCAAAACCTAGGACAGGAGACAGAGGCAAAAAGAAGAGCAGACGGGGAGGGGGGAAGCTGATGACCAGAGGGAACCCAGTTTTGCCAAAGTTAGTGCCTCCCCCCCCAACCAGTGAAACGCTCCCAAAACACACCTATGACGCATCCAAGAGGAGCACCACCACATACATTTAAGCACAATAGAGTGGAAGCGCAGTTATACCTCGGCGATCTGTTCCCGTCAAACATACAAGCAACGTTCTCCATCCATCCATGAAGTCATTTGCTTGTTGGGCTCCGCCTCTCCCCTTGTGCTGATGGGGAAGAAGGAAAGAAGACGCAACAACCATTACGCAGCCTAATCCCACGTTAACCAAATCGAAAAGCCAGCCCTGATTTGGAATTGCCTCTCGTGGTTTCTTACTCTTTCTCTCACTGCCATGAAAGGAAGCAGTTTCCCCTTCGCACGCCTTGGCAGGCAAGTGTGGCCATCACGCTTTGCCTCTTCGACATGGCATGTTGATCTCATGGCACTACTTGCGAATTGGTAGGATTCAATCGAGAATGCATTCTACTAAGGGCAACACCGAAGTCCGATTTGACTCGAGGTTACGTCTGCAGATTAATCTCAGCTTGATTCGAACAGACCGAAAGGCTGTGATCCCAATCGAGTTTGGGGTGGTGGTCTTCTGAGGTTTCCATAGGAATCTTTGGAGTGTTGGTGATGAATATGGTCGTGCACCAACGAGTGATTTGGGTCTAATCGACACCTCTCTCTCTCTCTCTCTCTCTCTCTCTCTCTCTCGGTTCAATTGAGCCAAGTTTGGTTGAGTTAGAATGGAATAGGAGAGTTGGATGAGACAGTAAGTAAAGACAAGTGGACGACTCCAAATGGCCTCACCGCATTAAAAAAAGTCATGTGGGCCCCGCGCCCCGTTTGCTTGCAAAGTGATTGGGGTATTCAAAGCAAGACCGCCATCTCTCGAAGTCTCGTCTCATTAGTCTTAACACCTAAAAGGTAGTCATTGCTCATTTACCAAATGTTAATTGTCCAAAATATCATCCGATAAAAGCATAATGAGATAGATTTAGGACACGAAATCTCATTCAAAGAATTTTTGAAGATGATAGCCCAACTATCTATATAATGATGTTTCAGAAAAAAAAAAAAATTCCATATTTAATCACGGCAACAGATACCATTATCATCTTCCTCTCCTCGGCCCATTAAATAGTGGAAATGTGAATATATGCTCTTCTTCTTCTTTCTCCTCTTTTCTTTGTCAGTCTTCCTTTTCCGCTTGCTTGCTCTTCTCCCATATTCAATGTCTACCAAATGAAAAAGAAAAAGACATTAGTTCGTAAGCAACCACGTCTCAATTAGACAAACCCAAATACCGACGACATGGCCTCCTCTCCTTGTTGATCTAAGAAAAAGAACACCACTATTAGCGAGAGAAAGAAGAGACACAGACATTCCAATCCAGCCCCAAGTAACTATAATTGAGGTATGGAGTCGAATAGGAGGGAATGGGAAAATAATGGTGACAAGACCTATTAACTATAATTGAGGCATGGAGTCGTCGAATAGGAGGGAATGGGAAAATAATGGTGACAAGACCTATTAACAATAACCTCTACCAACTATAGGTCAACTTAATGAGCAAGAGACCGAGGGTATCAAATGCATTAACGTGGGAGGAAACCTAAGTTTTGGGCTTACTTACCTTCAACATCATCAACACACGAGAGCTATGAGTACCTTTTAGCATCGATGCACATGACATGATCAAATTTGGCCCTTCTTCCAATTTGACAAAATTGATTCCATCCATCAAGTTCGAAAGAGGAAAGAAAGGCATTACTGAGGATTCAAACATTGGATATTATAAAAAAAAATTTCCAAGGTACCACCCCTTGTAGAATTCTGTCTTTGTTGGATGAGTTTTGAACAAAAATATATTTGAGAATGTTATTTTATAAAATATCAATCTTATAACCATCGATTTAATAAAAAAAATATATATTCTTTTAAGTATCATACTAATGTGTCATATGCCTAAAGGTTCAAAAGCCATGTGGCATGTTGATAGATCGAATCTCGACTGATCGAAAACAATAATCATATCAAAAGCCCATGTGGCATGTTGTTGATAGATCGAAAATAATCTAGATTTGATTGATCGAAAATAATAATCATATCAATAACATGCTTTCTTAAACTGAAGTGTAGTTTGAACCAACCAAAACTTTGAAGATGTAATTTAGATGGTAACTATCCCTCTCTCCTAATCATGTCTTATGATGATAAGACTGCCAATCTAATAAAACTGAAAAAAAAACGACAAACAAATGAACACTTTCAATTCTTCTTCTCACAAGCAAATATGTTAAGACCAACTAATGTGAGTTGCACCAACCACAACATAGAGCAATCATATGCAAATGGCTACCAGAAAAAAAAAACAAAAAACAAAACTCATCAAATCAAAGCACTTATTTCTGCATTCAACGAAGAAATAATTCGAGCAGCATCGAAAGCAAATGTGTTTCACACGTGGGCAGAAGTCACTTCCAAAACTTAACAAAGCTTTCCATCACATGAAAAAGGAAAAAACCAAGTGTTACTGTTTTGTCTCCTCATGCAGCAGCTCTATGTGCTACTGACCTCAACTTGTATACCATACCCACAACATCTGAACGTATCCGTAGCATAAACATCCAAAGTTCTAATCTAATATACGATGTTCGTTATAAACATAATCTCCATACACTAAATTTAACTAGTCCAACCAGCTAGTTAACATGTCCATGCAACTAAGACCTATGAAACAAAAGATCTCATGATTGGATTGAACGTTCAAGAAAAAAGATTTAAGCATCAAATTTATCACATGAATTGTTACAAATTGCAGTCAACTGTTATATACAACTTACATGTATGTCAAAACCCCAAAATATCTAATTTGATGCACTCCGTCCATAAATGACGAGTGAGCACTTACCTCATTCGATGGAACAAGAGTTTCTTGCTTAGCGTATGCACACTTGAAACAGATTAGAGATTATTAGCTTCGAGGTGGTCTCTCACCAAGCTCAACCAAGTCGGGCAATTTTCAACTTCATATTTCAGAATCATGCACAGGATTCCTGCGCTGAACAAAACCTACAAGTCACTAAACTTGTATCAAGTGAATATAAACAGACTTATCATCAAGGTATGAATATCAACACTCATCTTGGGAACTTATTAGACCGGTAGGTAACCGATCAGTAGGATCATTACACCTTGGTACATCCGGAAAAAGGTTCAGAATTTGTTTAACTTGCCGATAGTAATCACTATGACCAGTGTACTATGTATTAGTCCAATATTGAACCTATATGGTAGGGCCGGTAACAATTGGTATTATGTGGTTTTTGAGACCATGCAAAACAATTACAAAAAGGCTCCTGCTTATACTGAAAAATTAATAAAGTAAGCTGGTAATAGTGGGATATACAATTTTAAGTTGTAACCAAGAATTTAGCATGCAGCCTGTACTCAGCACTGCCTGAAGAGACAGGCATACAATATTCTGTTGTATCAAGGCATGCCAACATGCTGCAAGTTTGGCAGTGCCAAATAATACAAGACTCAAACATGTCACAGACACGTAAAAGTTCACTTCAGTTACAAGACATATAACAGAAAATTTAGAGCATGGAACAGCCTTTATAATAATTACTTTTAGGAAAACAACAAGATGAAGCATTAGCATGGAACCCATAGGCTTCTACTGTATCACATTAGTCATCACCTTCCTACATCTACCAATCTGACTTATGCGAGTCATTACCACCTCAAATAGGTTCTGGTATAACTCTTCGTTTCTAACAAGTGTTGACATTCTTTGAGGTCTTATTGCAGTTCTCTCAAGATACAAACAAGGGGAGCAACCTCTTCTTCTCACTATAGGAGTCCCCGGAGACTTTTATAGCTCTTAATAATTCCTGAAAACCCATCTGCTAATCATGAACCCAAAGTAGCCTTAGCATTAGTATTTGATGTTTTAGACCAATGCTATTTGGAGTCTGAAGCCACTTAAGACATCAATTAGCATCCTCTACAGTTACTCTCCATTTTCCAGCAAAAAAATAATCTTTTTGCTCTCTAGTTTAGATCTTTGGGAGATCTTTCTCTTCAAATTGGAGAAAAAAATTCTGGTTTGAGGAATAAATCCTAACATGTAACTCACAAGTCCTATAGTGTCTACAGACATCTAGTTCTCCAAATCCAGGTACTAATCACTTACAACAAATATACCATACAACAGCATATGCTGCCTCCTTCGACGTGACAAACGCAGTTGCCACCTCCTCCCCCGATGATCTCCTCTGCTGATGTTGTCGGCCCCGACGACTTCTCTCAATCGACAGTGCAGGCCCCCTCTCCCCCTCTCTTATTTCTCTCTCCTAGCCCACAGTGCCCCCCTCTCTCCTGAAGGTGCAGGGCCATCCCCCTGCCCCCCATCTCTCCCTGCTCTCCCCTGTCTCTCTCTTCCCCACTCTCAGCAATCCCTCTCTCTCTCTCTCTCTCTCTCTCTCTCTATATATATATATATATGAAGGCACATCCCCTCCCAGCCAACTAAGTGGCACCGTAGTAGAGACAACATTCTTCGTCATTGCCTTTGATCTTAAATCGAACTCCGCTGCTCCTCTTCATCACCTCTTGCACTGTGTCGGTGTAGCCTCCCTCTTGATTGTTGATCTTGCGATTGTTACTGCTAGTCCTTTGGATTGTTACTGTTGTTTTGTGATCTTAAATCATGACAATCATAGGTAGTATCTTAATCTTAGTGGTTAAATGTATGTAATTCTAAGTTTTTGGGTGATATTTTGACTATATAAAATGTTATTAAACTCATATATCGTCTACTTTTTATTTTAATGATTATTTTTATCATTAATTATATTTTATTATGATTTTTATATTCACAAGTGTCTCACTTCACTCAAGCAAGTGTCTAAGGTCTTTTGACAATATATATGTGCGTGTGTGTGTGCGCATCCTTTTTGCAAGTAGTACATATAAAAATAACAAAAGGGCTCAGGCTACAAAAGAAATATGTCTACATATATCATAATAATTTGACTGAAACTGAAAGTACCTTTTGGCACTCAAATGTATGGATCCTCCTCCTCTGCCTCGCTATCCCATAGCAATTCATTGTTGGGAGTTGGTGATCCAAAGCTTTGAATCCCCTCATATCCAAATTCCTCCCCAAAAGTTCCTTCACCGACAACCTCCTCCTCCGAAAATGCTGAAATCTCAAGATCACCCAATCTGGAATTCCCAATGACAATCTCATCAATTACCACGTCTAAATCCTGCAATTCACCATCCTCATAGAAACCAGCAGATGCAAATAATCCTTCCATGTTGTCATCAGCATCGTAATAACTATTCGCCTCCTCCCCATCCAAGAATTGTGCCCCCCACCCTGACTGCAACAACTCTTTGCCCACCTCCCCATTTTCCACCCGCACCCAAGGAACCCATATGTCAGCCTGCCGCCCCAGTGCCGTCCGACCATCCCCGACCACCACCGTCCTCAGGTCAGCCTCCCTCGCCCTCCTGATCATGTCAGAAAAATCCGAGTCGTCGGACACCAGAAACAGCCAATCAATCCCCCGTGTCATAGAATGCAGCATCTGCCTTTTGACCGCCGAGTCTGCAGCCTGGGGCTTGTCGGCGACCGTCCTGACGAAGACTCCTGCCCGCCGAAGCTCCGAAGCAAGGCCATACCCTGTCTTGGGGGTGAGCAGAGTCCGGGCGGCATCCTCGTACTTGTGGTTCCCAGCGATGAACCTCTCGCGGTACCTCTGCCGCTTCTTGCCCTTGAGGGAGCGCATGCGGTCCAGCTTCTTCTGGCGCTCACGCACATGGAGCTGGCGGAAGTGCTTCTTGAGATCCAGGTTGGTTCGGCACTTCCGGCCACAGACGCCGCAGGTGTAGGATTCGGCAGGGGCGACGAGGCCCTTGCGCTCGAGGACGTTCAGGCGATGGCGCTCACGGCGCTGCTCGAGGACCCACTGGGGGAGGTGGACGAAGGCGTGGCGGTTGGCGTAGGCGGAGACCTCGACGACGCGTCCGAAGAGCTCGGCAGCGCGGCGGAGGGCGACGGCGGCCTCGTAAGGGGGCCCGCGGGGGGGCTTGTTATCGAGGTCCCAGAGGACCACCACCGTCTGCTGGCGGGCGGTCCAGACGCCGTCGCGGCCGCAGAACATGTCCACCTCGGCAGCCGCAGCGCTAAGATCGGGGGGCTGGGCGGCGGAGGCGAGGGGGCGGGCGGCAGCGGTGCGGGGGCGGAAGGCGTTCCTAGGTACGGGGCATCGGAGCGGGAGGAGAGGCGAGACGATGAGAGAGGGTGGGCTGAGTGGGAGGTGGACGGCGGTGGCCGGACCAAGCATCTTCCTCCAATTAAGTCGGTGAACAGGAGGGATGATGTTCTGCACCCCGTCCAAGCTTCGGACGCTTGGCTTGAAGTAGATCATGCGGCAAGGGCAGGGATACGCCAAACCGAACAGGCCATGTCTTAAAAGCCCAATCTGGGCCTGGTTAGATTGGGCCTATGTGGCCTTGGCTTTGATCGGCTCAATTAGGGATCGATTGGCCTAGCTGTGTGGCCCAGTACGACATTCTGTTAAATTGGCGGTCCAACTTGACCGTGCAATGCAGTACGATTTATTATAACCTTTTTTATTAATGATACAATTTTGCGTCCATTTTTGAAGGTTAATAGCGTAAGATTAACTTTATTTTTTGCATCTATTATAACTTGATTTAACGTTTGAGTCTCTTTATCCAATAATGAATAGCCAAAGTAATTGCTAGCAGAATGCAATATAACAGTAGAAGCTCTAACAAATCAAGCACGAATCACATGAGAATATGTGGATAAGCTAAAGATGCGAGATAGATTTCCATGGCAGATGTGCCACGCTCATTAAGAACTCCGTATCTTTCACCGGTGAGCTCAGTGCCGCGTGCGCGCCTCACCGACAGCCAAAGGTGGGAGAGCAGGGATTGGAGAGAGGAGATCCGGTTGCCGGTGCCCATCTCCGCGTTGGCTCTGGCCTTAGCTTGGCCACGGATTCAGCGGAGAAATGGAACGCGCACTCCTCCACCGGAGTGTACACGGGCCTTCTAATGAATTCTCGCTCGCTGCTGAACGGCAGCCGGAGAGGAGGGCTGCAAGATTCGACAAACCACCGGTCGAAGACGGGAGGATCGATGACATGGTTGCTGCTGGTGCGGCATATCTCCGACCACGAGTTGAAGATGTGCCAGAAGCAGGTGCCGTCGGCCAATGAACACCTCGCCGGCGAGCTCGGTGACTTAGACACCGAGAAGTGACAAGTGGTGGCCGCCGTAGCTCAGCATTCTGTTGAGTGGGAGGAACGCGAGCACGACTGGTGGAACGTAGACGGAGTCGAGTATGTCCGAGACCTTGGCAGTGGGGGCGGACGCGTGGATGAACTCGGCTTCCTGGTCGTCCCACTTGAGGGAGATGGAATGGGAAGGGAGAAACGTGTCGTGCTGGACGACGGCGAGGCGACTAGCCAAGAGTCAGACGTGGGAACGCTCTATATCTTATGACTACGTAACTTACTGATCCTTCCCAACAAATAGTATTAAAGCGAGATTACCAAGTCACTAGGCCTCAACGGTAGACACAAAATATGAAATTGGAAAGTTAGATCGAAAGGTTACTATAAAATAAATAACAATAAAAGTTTGGGTTAAATTAGTGGCCATATGTCAAGACAAAACCCCTATAAGGAAGATCACCTTCAAACAGAGATTGCACATATTACGAATGAATGAAGAAACCTTAGTAAATTAACATATTAATGTCTTTCAAACTATAATCATAGATCTAGAAAATATGAACATCGTCATCCAAGAAGAAGATAAGGCTCTATTATTATTATGTTCTATTTATGTTTCATATAAAAATTTTCATGAAACAATTTTTATATGTGAAGAGTACCATTTTTTATTTTAGCCCTAGTATCAAAAGAAGTTATGAACTTGCAATTGACAATCAGAATCTCCAAAAGTCATTACTGAAGCTTTGAACTCCAAAGGAAAAAAATGAGTCTAGCAAATGAGATAAAAGCAAATTTAGATTTAAATCTAGAATAGTACTACTACTACAAAAACAAAAGGGTCATTATCAAAGCAGACTACTAAGCTCTAAGAAAAAAAAGTTACAGTCAAAAGAAAAATAAATTATTGAAGTCTCATGGATAAAGAAGTTGAGACGGTGGTACTTATGGCCTTCACGTGCCATATAAGGCCACAAGATGAGTAGCTTTTCGACTGTTCTTTACCTATAAACTCACCCAAAGAGAAGGAGATGTGCTTATGGTAAACACCTATATGGGAAACACCTAATATGGGAAACACCTATTTTGTCCAGATGAAAGTTTAAAAGTCAGAAAGGGGACTCTTGTGGTGACGAAGGCTGAAAACAAAATCTAAATTTATGTCCTTTAATACTCAACAGTAATAAGAGATATGACTATCTCTAGTTCATTTCTCTCATATGAAGAATATATAAAGATATAATATATCAGGTTAGGCTACATGAGAGAGAAAAGCATGATAATTTTAAATAAGGTTTATTAGGCGAAAGAAAGTTATAAAAAATGAAACAATGTGAGTATTGTATTTTTGAAAAGTAAACAACATCATATGAAGGGAATCCTCGACTATATCCATTCATATTTGTGGGGTCCCTTATTGGTAACATTTTAAGGAAGTGCTCACTATACGATCATCTTCGTTAATGACTTCTCAAGAAAAGTATAAACTATGATGGAGAAACAAATTGGGAAGCATGTTCAGACACTTTGTATTGATAATAACCTGAAATTTTATAATAGTGAATTTAACAATTACTATGCAAAGAAAGTAATCATTTACCACTATATAGTGTCTCACACTCCACAAATGATATAATAGAGAAAATAATCATATCACATTGGAAAATGTATGATACATGTTCTCAAATGCTGAGCTTCCAAAGTCATTCTAGGCCAAGATAGCATCGACCGCATTCTAATTGATATATAGATCGTCATTATCTACTACTAAGTTCAAGATACTAGAAAAAAAGTGGAGTGGATCTCTTGCCTCTTATTTATAATTAAGAATTTTCTATTATAAAGTATATGTAAGTGTGAATGATGATAAACTAGAAGCTAAGTCAAAATATTATATTTTCTTAGGTTATCTCTTAGGAGTAAAAAGGCTCCAAAGTCTAGTGCCTAAAGAATCTTCAAGTTGAAATATATAAAGACGTTATTTTTGATAAATAGTTGCTATTGCGGAAGGAGAAGACAAAGGTTATAAAAGATGCAAAACTAACTAAATATAGAGTTTTTATTCCAAAATCATCCTCTATACTTGAAGAACATATTATTACCCCTACATCTCTTAAAGATGAAATAGAGGCGGAGCCACAATTGGTCGAAGACGAGCACCACTATAGCATTGACCTTAACCAGTCACATCATGGACCACATCTAAATATAAATTATACAAATGTTATGGAGTTACAAGATATAAAAGAGTCAACATCATACAGGAGGCAATAATAAAAGATTTTTAATCACCATTGAAAAATTATATTTGGGAATTGGTGAAGTCTCCACCCAACAAGAAATTGGTTGGGTGCAAGTAGATCTTTAAGACCAAGGAAGGTAGCATCTACAAGATTCGCTTAGTGGTTGAGGGATATAGCTAGATAGCAGGTATCAATTATAAAAGATTTTTTCTCTTGTTGTTAAACATACTTTATTTCGAGTCCTAGTTGCCTTGGTAGTAACATTTGAACCGGAATTAAAGTAGCTAGATATAAAGATGACATTTCTTTATGGAGACTTAAAAAAAGAGATATACATAGAGCAACTAGAAGGGCTCGAGGAAAACAGAAAGGAAATTATATTTGCTTACTAAAAAGTCTCTCTACACCCTCAAATAGTCTCCAATGGTATAACTTAATTTTAGATTATGATGGCTACGTATATACGAAAGGATAAACAATTTTATAGTATATTTACAGTAGATCACTTGATGATATGCTCATTACTACAAGATAAAAGACTAAAATAGATAAGTTTAAGAATCTGCTAAAGATGGAGTTTGAAATGAAGGACTTAGAGCTATAAAAATAAAATTCTTAATATGAAGATTCATTCTGCTAGATCTGCCAATAAGTTCTATTTATCCCAAGAGATATATATAAACAAAGTAGTGAAATAATTCGGTATATAATCTTTAAAGATCGTTCGCGCTCTACTGGCTATATACTTTCGATTGTCAAAGTCCTTGTGTCCTTGAGACAAAATAAAAAATAAAAAAAACTTTGTTATTTTATGGGTTTACTGGTCTGTACGCATGGCAAACTAGAGAAGGGTTCACTGGGAAGTCATTTTATGGGTTTATCGATACCTTTTGGAAACCCAAAAGACTTATTCAATTTTTGGAGGAACTAATATCTCAATTAAAGTTCTATGATGTTAGGGATTTATGTTAGTAAACGAGTCGGCACTAAGAGGAAAGGGGGTGAATTAGTGCAGCAGTAAAAATGTTAGTTCTGAAAATTCTTTCGTACGTTGAAAACCAATAAAAAGAAAATATAGTTTGCTATAAAAGTAAAAGACAGTTTGCTATAAAACTAAAGTGCTTAAAGGAAACGTAAACCGGATTTTTATAGTGGTTCGGTCGTCGTGACCTATATCCACTCCGTCGATTCCTCTTCCGTCGAGGCTACTGGCATCCACTATTAGTCTTCCTTCAATAGGCGAAGACCAACCACCTTTTACAACTCGATTCTCATTTTATCGGGTTTAGGAGATAACCCTTAAACCCTCACTTACTCCTCTCTTAAACTATTCTAACACTTAGAACTTTTGAGAGGAGTTCACACAAGATTGCAGTAGTATTTCTTTCTATTTTTACTCTTAAGTCTTGTGTATCTTAACCAGGGATGAGAGGGGTATTTATAGGCTTTAAGTTGATTCAAACTTGGAGCCTAAAAACATCTCATCCTGGGTTTCCCGGGTACGGGTGGTACTACCACCTCGTATCTTAACATTGGATGGTACCACCGCCTGACAAAGCTTGGAGACTGAGCTCTGGTAGTACCACCGCTTGACAGGGGCGGTACCACCGCTGGCAGCATTTACTACCGACAGTACCATCACCCAGACCACCTGGGAGACTGAGTCTCCCAGGCGGTGTCACCGCTGGTCAAGGTTTCAACATCCTGGTTGGGCCTTAAATCAGGTCCAAACCAGACCAACTTCAGGCCCAATTGGCCCTTAACAGAGTTGATGAGATTACCTCCCAATCTCAACTCCTATTATATGCTAACTTCGATTCCTAAGGTATATTCTAAGCAAAATAAATTCGGTTTCTTCCAGCGAGCTTCCGACGAACTTCCAACGAACTCTTGGCAATATTTCGGCGGACTCTCGCCAAGCTCCTAGACTTCACAATGATCTTCTTGGTGCGTTCCGACAAGATTCTTTGGCAAGCTCCTGGACTTCTCGGTTGGTTCCAACAGAACTTCCGACAAACATCCGGACTTCCAACGAACTCTCGAACTCTTAACGAAATCGCGTCTTTGACTCTGAGATTTCATTTTGTTTTATGCCTTGCTATCATAGTTAATCCTGCACACATAAAAACACACTTTGATCTAGACAAATATTACTAAGTATGAATCATATTGTCCGGCAAGTCATTGGTCCATCGATGCTTCGTCCGATTCTTCAGCGCATCATCCTTTCTTACGACCTATTGCCCAATCGGCCAATTGACCTCCGCAACTCCGATATCCTTAGCACAATATCCGCTCTTCTTGGCTCGATGCTCGGAACTGTGGCCTAAAGCCTTTTGTCGATACATCGACCGATCCTTCGGCGCGACGTCCAATCTTCTAACATGTTTTTCCAACCCAACATAATTCTTCCTGCTTTAAATGTCTCTCCCCGATCGAAACATCCTATGTCACTCAAAACACATATCAAATCATAAATACTTATCAATTGGTTTCATAATCAAAATCCAAGATTCAACAATCTCCCCCTTTTTTATGATGATAACTAATTGATGATAGAGTTAACCTTAACTCCCGGAGTTTAAACAAACTCCCTCTATCAATATACCATATTGATAGAACTCTTGGATTGCAACATGTTATCATAAAACTTATGCATAACATCATACTTCTCCCCCTTTGTCATCAACGAAAAGGAGAAGTTCAACTATCAAGTGTTTGAGATATACAAGTTCAAATCATTGCATAAAAAACATAATATCAAGTTTTATCATCATGCAATTTGTAAGCTAGAAAATTTAGCAAGCGCTACATCATGTAAGTTATCAAGTTGTAGATATGCAAGGTAGTAAGATAGCAAGTTTACAATATACAAGCAAGCAAAAATTTTGAAAGCAAATGCAAGATAGCTTTCTTGTTGAAGTGTGCAAGCTAGCGATTCTTGCTTCCTATTGCAATGTGCAAGTTGCAAGTTTTGCTTCTTGAGATAGGTAAGATAGTGATGTTCAAGATAGCAAGCTCTTTCTTCTCTTTTAAGAAGTGCCATTTTTGCTTCCTTTGCAAAGTGCAAGCTAGCGAAATTTTACATTATTTTACAACATGCAAGCTAGCAATTTGACAAGTGTTACTTCTCTTTGAAGTATGAAGGCTAGCAAGTTTTTGAAAAATAATGCAAGATAATAAGCTAGCGCGATACAATGTTTTACATGAAGCAAGCTAACAAGTTTTGCATTATCCAAGCTAGTGAGTTTTTTGTAAACTTTTTAGACCTTTTGATATATGCAAGATAACGTATTTTTGCATCTACTTAAAACATGCAAGCTAGCATTTTTGTGTTTCTAGCAATTCTTTCTCCATATATCATCATGCAAGCTAGCAATGTTTTTTGAGTTTTGCAAGTTTTGCAACTTAGCTAGACCTATCAGGATGAACAAAGTATACATCATTAAAGGAAGGGTTCATCGTGAATGAACCATAAAGGGCCAATATTGACAAGATCAGGATTCCTACGGCCATTATTTTTGTTCTTCATAAAGACTTACATCTAAGGTTCAACCAATGATATTGTATGCAAAAAGTAGGTGATGTTTTGATGCTGATTATGGTGCATAAGAGGATGATCAAGTGAGATGGTCAGTGTTCAATTATCACATGGTTTGTCTTTCGGCGTGCGTTTGGAAATGCGACATTCTGATATGCATTTTAACTATGAATTATTATTTAATAGTTTTTTAAAATCATATTTGATCTAAATGTTAAATTATAAATGTTGATGTTACCTTTGTTGAATCTCGTATTTTGATGATTAAACCAATTGATAATTATGTTTATGTTTAACTGCATTTTGAGTGATGCAGGTCTACTCGATCAGGATTAGACAATTAAGACAAGAGGAATTGACGTTGCGCCGGAGGAGATCACGTTAGGATATTGGATGACGAAAGGCTTCGGACGTCGGGCATCGGGCCAAGAGCAGAATTGCACCAAGGATATCGGCGTTGCGGAGGTCAACCGCCGATTGGGCAACAAGCCGCAAGAGAGGAAGATGCGCCGAAGAATCGGACGAAGCGTCAACCAATGACGTGCCGGGCAACAGAATGTCAATTCGCTTTATAATAATTGTCTAGATCGGAGTAAAGTTTTTGCTTGTGTGTGCAGGATTAACTACGATAACGACGAAGACATAAAGCAAAACAAAGTATCGAAGTCAAGCGCGAAGGATTCGTTGGGAGTTCGAGAGTTCGACGGAAGTCCGAAGGTTCGTCGGGAATGCTGCCGGAACTAGCCGAGAATGAGTAGGGAGCTTGCCGAAGGGTTTTTCGGAAGCTCGCCGGAAGGTTCGTTGGAAGTTCGCGGAGCTCACCGAGAAAGATCGGAGCTTACCGAAGAAGCTCGTTGGAACTCGCCAAGATCAAATCGTGAAGTCTAGGAGCTTGCTGGGAGTCCGCATAATGGTTTCCGAGAGTTTATCGGAAGACCGTCAGAAGTTCGCCGAAAGCTCGCCGGAAGAAGTCTTGACTTATGGACTTTGTAATAGCTTAGAAAATGTCTTTTAATTCGTAGTTAGCACGTTAATTAGGGTTAGGATTAGGTGTTAATCCTATAACCCAAGTAGGGGCCAATTGGGCCCGAGTTCGGACTGGTTTGGGCCAAGTTTGGAGCCCAACCAGTGAGCTGAATTGGCCTAGGCGGTGGCACCACCCAGCACCCGAGAGCTGGGCGGTGACACCTCCTGGGCTGGGCGGTGGCACCGCCAGCATCGGGAACATAAGAGAATTCAAATTTTTGGAGCCCAAATTTGAATCCTCTTGAGGCCTATAAATACCCCTCAAGTCTCAGCTGAGAATACAACTCTTTGAGCAGCAAGTGATTGAGAGAAAAGTCTTAGAAGAGTCTTTGCCTTTCTTGTTTTCAATTTGCTAGAGAGTTCTCCTCCTTCTTTCTTACTGAAAATTTGTAAGAGGTTGAACTGCTTGTAAAAGGTTGTAAGAGGGGTATTTACCCTTCCATTTCAAGAGATTTGCTAGTGGAAGGTGGGAGCCTCATCAAAGAGGGGCCTCGCAAGTGGATGTAGGTCATTTGACCGAACCACTCTAAAATCGACGTGATCTCTGGTTTGTATTTCGTTATTGCTATTTACATTACTGCAAACCTTCTTACATGCTTTAGTTCCTTATTACCTTTGCTGCGCAACTTTAAAAATACGCTTTCATGTTAAGCTTTTCAAGTTCCGTTCTTATCGTACGAAAGATTTGTCGAAACCAACGTTTTAATCCGCTGCATTAATTCACCCCCCCCCTCTTAGTGCCGCTCCGATCCTAACAATTGGTATCAGAGCCACGTTTTTCTACCTTGGTTTAACACCCAAATAGAAATGGCTCTTTACGGCTTTCAAGAGGGTCACTCTCTCATTTGTCCTCCTTTTTTCAATGGGACGGACTACACTTATTGGAAAACTCGAATGAGAGTTTTCTTACTTTCTTTGGATTTGAATTTATGGCACATAGTCGAAAATGGATTTGAAATGTCTTCTCTTCCAATGAACCAATGGAATGATTTGGAGAAGAAGATGTTTTCTTTAAACGCAAAGGCTATGAATGCCTTATTATGCGCTTTGGACAAAAATGAGTTCAATCGGGTTTCTTTATGCGAAACGGCTTTCGACATATGGCACACTCTTGAAATCACACACGAAGGCACTTCTAGAGTTAAAGATTCGAAAATCAACATTTTAATGCATGATTTCGAGCTTTTTCAAATGAAGCCGAGCGAAACCATTATTGACATGTACACCCGTTTCACGGATGTCGTCAATGGTTTACAAGCTCTTGGCAAATGTTTCTCGAATTTTGAACTTGTTAGTAAAGTTTTACGATCACTTTCTAAAGCTTGGGAATCAAAAGTAACGGCAATACAAGAAACAAAAGATTTAAATATTTTTCCACTTGAAGAACTTATCGGCTCATTAATGACAATAGAAATGGTGCGCAATGCACATGATGAACACAATGAACACTTGAACCACCTTCCAAAGAACAGGAAGGATTTGGAACCTCGGACAAATGAATACCACTTGAGCGATGACTCAAGTGATGAGGACAATGATGAACTTGAACTTCGAACACCAACTCTTAATAAGTTCATTAAACAAAAATCTAAAATAAACAATGAACTTGAATGGAGGAAGAGGCCAAAGAAAAGGAAGGCACCCAAGGATGAATCAAGAACTTCCAAAGGTGAAACGGCGAATTGGGCTTTGACGGGCTTCGACTACAAGGTAAGTAACTCAACTCTCTTGAATTATTTTGAAATTACTTGAAGTTTTTCATGAGTTCTTAATTTAGATAGTAGGAAGAGGAAATAAAAAAAAATTATTTTTCAAAAATTATATCATGTTTTTCTTTTTTAGCATCTTTGAAAAAAATTAAAAATTTGATCAATGAAAAGTATATTGCTAAGGTTTCATGCATGTTATGTTTTGAAATGTTGAATGATGTATGCAACATTATGGATTATAGTTATATGATATGTGATAATGCTTATGATTAATCCATGCATGTGTATTTTGATGATTTTATGTCATGCATGAGTTTTTGAAGTAAATGTTGATTTGATACTCTCATTTTGGATTAACATATTTTTGGTTTAATCATTTTTATGACGAATTAAGATGACATTCTCATGACATATTAAGATGACATAGTGCATGTACATCTATGTATGAATTTCTTGATAGTCTTTTGATGATAGATGTGATATCATGATGTTTTATTTTTGATGTGTTTGGTCTTGACGGCTTTATGACGAAACTTATGTTTTGACTTTAAATGATGATACAATGTTTTCACAAAAAGACTTGAACACTCTCACATGAAATCAATTGTATGAAATGGAAATGAATTTTCTATTCTATTGAGATTAATGAATTTATTTTACCAATCTTATGAATCTCATGAAAATAAACATGATGAATATTTTATAAATGAGTTGTCTTATAAGATTTTGCCTTTACATCTTGAACTTTAATGCTTATATTGATTTGACATATAAAGACTAAGGCATGCTCATAAAAAGCAAATCACATGAATAGAAATTTATAAAAATGAAATGTAATCCTCTATCTTATTGATTTCTACCTAAGAGACCAATAAAACTATCTATGCCATTTTGAATCTCTTGAAAGAAATGTTGAGATTTTGATGATTTGGATGATTTGAATTTGAATGAGTTTTATTCAAAATCATGATCTTGATTCCGTGATATTTACAAATTAAGATTTATTATGAATCAAGATTTTTTCATTAATCTTTGTTGTAATAAATCTTACACTTTCGGTTTTAAACATTATACATGTTTTTATTTGGTATAAGTGAAATAAAATCATATGAATTGAAACAACTAAAAAGAGGAAAAATATTTTTTCCTTGAAAAATTATTTTTCTCTATCCTATTGATCTTGATGTTTATTATGATAAATTATGTATACCATTTTGAATCTCTTGAAAGTAATGTTGATATTTTGATGATTTTGATGATTTAAATTTGAAATGAGTTTTATCAAAATCATGATATTGATTTCTTGGAATAACATGAGATTACCTTTGATGATCATTTTGATTCATGGAATTTTGGATTCATGACTTGGTCTTACATTTGTTTATGAGATGGTTGAAATCTTTGTACGTTTGAATTCTTCCCTTCTCCTTTCAATTTATGCATGTTATATGTTAAAGATTTAAAACCATGTTTTGGTATCATGCATATCTAAGAAATATTGATGTGACAAATTGAATAAGTTGAAAATGAATGATGATTTTTCTCTTGAATATAACTTGTGATATTTTTTTTTATATAAATCATCATTTTGATTTCTCGACATTCGATACATGAGATTTTATTATAAATCAAAATTTCTCATTAATCGATCTTCTACGATTTTACTTGATATTCTCTTGAGAGGAGATTTTCTAAATGAATCATGAGTTTTCCTTGTGAGTTCTTGGAGTTATTACTTGATTTTCTTTTAAAACAAGATCTCTTCTTTGTACTCCTATGATTTTTCTTGATATTTTATTTAAAGAAGATATTTACTATATGAATCATGTCTTTTGGTATTCAAATGATTTTATCCTTCATGACATGATTTCTTTGTATTTATGGCTTGCATGGCTTGAAATGTTTTGGTATGATGCATGCAATGATGAAATATTCATAAAGTTAAAATGATGTATGCAATACTTATGATAATGATGTACATGATGTATTTATTGCATATGATGTGTATCATGAATGCTTTAAATGATGAATGTTTGGTATCATGATCAACATGTTGATAAATGCTTAAAAATTTTAATGTTTGAGTATCATGTATGATATGCTTATTAATGATGATTGATTTATTTTTCGGTATCGTGCATGAAAAATAAGGTTATTGAAATTGTGTATATTTTAATTTGAATATATAATGATGCACAAATAAGAATGATACTTACCTTTATCATAATATGAAAATTGATATAAGGGTCTTCCCTTCTTTTTGACAATGACAAAGGGGAGCAAGAATTTCTAGCGTGGACATCATGAAAAGAGGCAAACTAACTAGCTTGCACAATTCAAGATGAAAGCAAAAATTGCACTTCTCAAAAGAGAAGATGCAAATGTAACATTTGCCAAATTGTTTGCTTGCCTCATGTAAAACATTATCTCTTGCTAGTTTGGCATTTTTGCTAGCTTGTATGTTGCAAAACTTGATCACTTTTTCAAACATTTTGCTAGCTTACACTTTGCAAAGAAAGCAAAAATGACACTTCTAGAAGAAAGACCTTGTTATTTTGAACATCACAAGCTTTCCTATCTTAAGAAACAAAAATTGCAAAAGTGCTATCTTACCTATCTCAAGAAGCAAAACTTGCAACTTGCACATTGCAATAGGAAGCAAGAATTATGAGCTTACACAAGAAAGCTATCTTGCATTTGCTTTCGAAATTTTTGCTAGCTTGTATATTGTGAAACTTACATATCGTAAAAATTGCTAGCTTGTAGTCTAAAGAGAAGCAAAAAGTTGCTATCTCAAAAGAAGCAAATGTGCTATCTTTCCTATCTTAAGAGGCAAAAATGCTAACTTGCACATCTAACAAAACTTGACAAATTTGCATATTTCAAGAAGCAAGAGTTGCTTTCTTGAACATCTCAATATTGCTAGCTCGCATGATGTAGAACTTACTATCTTGAACATTACCAAAAGTGCTATCTTGTATGCTGTAAAACTTGCATATCTAAAACTTGATAGCTTGAATGTCCTAAGCATGATGCATTACTTGCTAAATTTTATAGCTTGAAAACTACATGATGATAAAACTTAATATTATGTTTTTCATGCAATGAGTTGAACTTATATTACAAACACAAAGAATAGTTGTACTTCTCCTTTTTGTTGATGACAAAGGGGGAGAAGTATGTTGATGACATGATATGCATAAGTCTATGCATGAGTTCATAATGACGTGTTGCAAGTATTCATGATGAATATTGCAATGACTTGAATTCAGTTTGAATTCAAGGTTCTATCAATATGGCATATTGATAGGGGGAGTTTGTTTAAACTCCGGGAGTCAAGTTTAACTCCGTCATCAATTGGTTGTCATCATCAAAAAGGGGGAGATTATTGAATCTCGTATTTTGATGATGAAACCAATTGATAATTATGTTTATGTTTAACTGCATTTTGAGTGATGCAGGTCTACTCGATCAGGATTAGACAATTAAGGCAAGAGGAATTGACATTGCGCCGGAGGAGATCACGTTAGGATATTGGATGGCGGAAGGCTTCGGACGTCGGGCATCGGGCCAAGAGCAGAATTGCGCCAAGGATATCGGCGTTGCGGAGGTCAACCGTCGATTGGGCAACAAGCCGCAAGAGAGGAAGATGCGCCGAAGAATCGGACGAAGCGCCAACCAATGACGTGCCGGGCAACAAAATGTCAATTCGCTTTATAATAATTGTCTAGATCGGAGTAAAGTTTTTTGCTTGTGTGTGCAGGATTAACTACGATAACGATGAAGACATAAAGCAAAACAAAGTGTCGAAGTCAAGCGCGAAGGATTCGTTGGGAGTTCGAGAGTTCGACGGAAGTCCGAAGGTTCGTCGGGAATGCTACCGGAACTAGCCGAGAATGAGTAGGGAGCTTGCCGAAGGGTTTTTCGGAAGCTCGCCGGAAGGTTCGTTGGAAGTTCGCGGAGCTCACCGAGAAAGATCAGAGCTTACCGAAGAAGCTCGTTGGAACTCGCCGAGATCAAATCGTGAAGTCTAGGAGCTTGCCGGGAGTCCGCATAATGGTTTCCGAGAGTTTATCGGAAGACCGTCGGAAGTTCGCCGGAAGCTCGCCGGAAGAAGTCTTGACTTATGGACTTTGTAATAGCTTAGAAAATATCTTTTAATTCGTAGTTAGCACGTTAATTAGGGTTAGGATTAGGTGTTAATCCTATAACCCAAGTAGGGGCCAATTGGGCCCGAGTTCGGACTGGTTTGGGCCAAGTTTGGAGCCCAACCAGTGAGCTGAATTGGCCTAGGCGGTGGCACCGCCTAGGCTGGGCGGTGGCACCGCCTAGGCTGGGCGGTGGCACCGCCTAGGCTGGGCGGTGGCACCGCCCAGCACCCGAGAGCTGGGCGGTGACACCTCCTGGGCTGGGCGGTTGCACCGCCCAGCACCCGAGCGCTGGGCGGTGGCACCGCTTGGCTGGGCGGTGGCACCGCCAGCATCGGGAACATAAGAGAATTCAAATTTTTGGAGCCCAAATTTGAATCCTCTTGAGGCCTATAAATACCCCTCAAGTCTCAGCTGAGAATACAACTCTTTGAGTAGCAAGTGATTGAGAGAAAAGTCTTAGAAGAGTCTTTGCCTTTCTTGTTTTCAATTTGCTAGAGAGTTCTCCTCCTTCTTTCTTGCTGAAAATTTGTAAGAGGTTGAACTGCTTATAAAAGGTTGTAAGAGGGGTATTTGCCCTTCCATTTCAAGAGATTTGCTAGTGGAAGGTGGGAGCCTCATCAAAGAGGGGCCTCGCAAGTGGATGTAGGTCATTTGACCGAACCACTCTAAAATCGACGTGATCTCTAGTTTGTATTTCGTTATTGCTATTTACATTACTGCAAACCTTCTTACATGCTTTAGTTCCTTATTACCTTTGCTGCGCAACTTTAAAAATACGCTTTCATGTTAAGCTTTTCAAGTTCCGTTCTTATCGTACGAAAGATTTGTCGAAACCAACGTTTTAATCCGCTGCACTAATTCACCCCCCCTCTTAGTGCCGCTCCGATCCTAACAACCTTAGGGTAGCATTAGCATTTCAGTAATTACCGAATGTTAATATAATTTTTTAAATTCTTAAAGTATATTATAATATTATCTAAAATTATAAAATTATCAATTTTATTTACTTAGAAATTAATATTATTTTTTTATAAAAGTTATTTTACATTCATTGATATGATTATAATTTTATTTATAATATATATAAATATAAAGATATATATATATATATATATATATATATATATATATATATATATATATATATATATATATATATATATATATATATATATATATATATATATATATATATATATATATATGGATTTTTTTGGGTAATTTATAAAAAAAATAGTAATAGGCATTTATCAAATGGTGGCCCTATATTTAGTTTTTAACCAAGGACACCTTTTTTTTTTTTTAATCTCAATAATACTCTTGAACTAGGCTATTTCAAATCTGAATAATTAGGAGCTAATTCGATTAGAATCTAGTCAACTCAGGTCATATCCCTTTAAATTGGGTTAGGTCAGGTCAAATCTCTTGCATTTAAGTTACACTCATTACAATTGAGTTACATTCATTTAGAGAATCTACTAAAATTTATTAATTTTTATATCAACTTATTCTAAATTTATCATAAACAAAAAAAGAATATATTTTTTATTAACATCAAATTATAGTAGAATTTTCAAAGTTTTGATAATTAATTATCCTAAAAATACCTAAAAATACTAATATTAAAATAAAATTTGTAATCAAATTTAAAGTATTTTAATTTTGAGTGTAGCTAAGTTAATATAGGAAGTAGAAAATAAAAAATCTAAGATTCTATGATTAGTTTTATGATGAATTTAAGATAATTTTATATAAAAATTAATTTAGTTTTAAGAGTGAATGAGTGTAACTCGAGTATAATAACTTTTTTTAGATAATTTAGAATAAATTTATATAAAAATTAATATATTTTTTAGGATAACTCGAGCTTTTTAGTTTTATGATGAATTTAGGATAATTTTATATAAAAAATAATATTTTTTTAATGTGTTATGTGAACGGATTTAACTCGAGCATATTAGTTTTTCTAGATAATTTATGATACCTTTATATAGAATTTAATATTTTTTAATGATAAGTCAAGTTTTGTGGTTTTATGATGAATTTGCGATGATCTTATATAGAAATTAATATATTTTTAATATGTTATATGAATAAATATAATTCAAGTGTAACCCAAGTGTAATTCAAACTTAATAATTTTTCTAGATAATTTAGGATAATTTTATACAAAAATTAATATGCTATAAGGATAACTTAAGTTTTTTTAGTTTTATGATAAATTTAAGATAATTTTATATAAAAATAATATATTTTTAATATATTTTATAAATGAGTATAACTCGAGTGCAATGACTTTTGTTAGTAAATTATGAGGAGAAGGAAGAGGAGGAGAGAGAGGTAGATGAGGGATACGAAGAAAGAGATGAGGAGGTGGTGACGATGGAGTCGAAGGAGGAGGAGGCGATGGAGGAGAAAGTCAACCGAGAGGGAGGAGGAGGCGATAGAGGAGAAAGTCAACGGGGAGGGTGAGAAGGAGAAAGCCAATGAAGAAGGGAAAGAAGCAATAGAGAGGGAGGAGGAGGCGATAGAGGAGAAAGTCAACGGGGAGGGTGAGAAGGAGAAAGCCAATGGAGAAGGGAAAGAAGCAACACAGTGGGTGGAAGTGGAGGTGGGGATAATGAAAAAAAATCAAAAGATAATCTAGGGCTTAATTAAATTAACTCGAATAGTTAGAATTTTGTTGAACTAGTTTCAGCTAAAAAAAATTGATGCAATGATTCAAACCTAGTGAAAGAGAAATCATTATCTTTTTTTATGAGAATATTGTGAGTAGTTTTGTTAAAGTCCAAAAAAGGAGCACCCCTTGGTCATGAACTTAGCTGGTTTTGGCTAAGTTGTGTGGCATCTTTGTATATCCATCCGTAAATAGTCAACCTCCTTGAGACCTCTTATGGTCCTATAAAGACCTGCAAAAAAGAAGATGAGACGGAGGAAATGTTTAACTCGGGATTCCACAAGTAATCATTTCAACAAACACTTAATAAGTAATGCAAATTACAAACATAGATTTCATAAGTTTTAAAGGATCATATGATAAAGGGTTTAAGGTAGTTCGTCGTGGTCAAAAGTCCACATAACTACCCACATAATACTATTATGGAATAAAATAGTGAACTATCCTTAGACACCATCCCAAAGGCTCATCTAGCCATATACCACCTAAGTAGCTCTTGGGTGTTATATCGATTGATACTCCGCACCATTCTACGAAACCAAAATACCCCCAGAATGACTATTTGGATGGTTTATTTCTCGATAATTTTACCTCTACACAATGAATACACATAATTTACGTTTACAAGACTGAAACAATCACAAAAGCTAACTAAAATAAGTATGCTAAGTCTATTGTAAGCCCTCTACATATTATGTAAAGCATGAATAAAACTGAAAAATATAGATATACACAAGCATTACATCGAACATTATATTCATAGATTTGTCTATGATATTTTTGCTTGTCATAGGTGTATTGTAAACCAATCACACGAGTGATAGCACGTGTGACATGATATGCATTCTTTTTGCTTATTAAATTTTAATATTTTATCACTTTATATTACTTTTATATATATATATATATATATATATATATATATATATATATATATATATATATATATATATATATATATATATATATATATATATATATATATATATATATATATATATATATATAGTGATATCCATGGATCTATGCAATGGGAATCAAATCATGATTAGATCACGATAATGAGACCGATTCGCTTTTAAACATAGATCCTAAACAATTTTGATCATAGGTTACTCAGAGGGACATCGAGATAACCAGACATACTAGTGTACTGTATACCCATATATATGATGGAGGCGGCTGGTCTCATAGCTGCTCGTGTGGGGACACTAGGGCTACAATGTAGGTGCTAATTGGAGAATGAGTTCATCGATTGATCCGCTCACGGAATGCTGGATGGTTAATGATACCTCAATGTCAGATAGGGATTTCGTTGTCCTAGTGGTGTATATGGTCCTTAAACTTGAGATACCAAGGATATCCTGTATGAGTACTCTACTGTTTGATATCAGACTTATAGGTCTAGAAGTTCCAAATCTAGTATAATCGGTTATCGAGAGTGGTAGCCAACTTTACGAGGGATATTGAGTATCGATAGAGGATCATCCGCTCTTGGTGTCATAAGAGGAATATCTCATGTGTTCTCACTTAGACAAATCCCTGGCTAGGGTCGTTCAGATTAAGGGAGACTCGAGGAGAAACCATATGAGTTTGATAGTACCATGCCCTATATACGGTCTCTAGGGTACTAGATGGATGAGGGACTATAGATATAAGGTAACTGAGGATAGATAGGTCAAATAGATTAGATTCCCTTGTACCATCTAGGGACTACGGTATAGTAGCATAGTACTGTTAGGATCAAGAGCGCACTAAGAGGGGGGGCGGGTGAATTAGTGCAGCGGAAAACTTTTACGATTTTAAAAACCCTTTTTTCGATTAAAGTCGATTCAACGAGAATGAGTTCAACTCAATTCATTTTGGAAGGAATTTGAGCTTGAACTCTTAAGTGAAAATGCAAGAGAAGGCTAAGGTGAATTGCAGTAGTGTAAATCACAAAAACGTAGATTTCGTAAAGTCTTCGTAGAAAGCTGATCTCGGAAGATGTTTTTCATTAAAGCGAATGTAGATGTATTTAAAGCACAGTAAGGATTAGAGGTAGTTTGCTATAAAGGAAAGATGCTCAAAGTAAATGCAAACCGAGATTTTAGAGTGGTTTGGTCAACATGACCTACATCCACTATCGGCTTCCTCCTCCGACGAGGTCACCAGCGTCCACTAGAGCCCTTCCTTCAATAGGCGAAGGCCAACTACCCTTTTACAGTTTTTTTTCTTTTTCCGGGCTTAGGAGACAACCCTTACAAGTTTCACTTTTCTCTAGAATGATCTCTACACTTAAAAAAAAGGAGAACTCTAGCTTCTATAACTCTTTTCTTAGTAACTAAGTAAGAACGAGCTGAGCCTCGGGGAGCCGCTCGAAAGCTGGCAACAGCTGGACGAAGGAATATAAAAGGGAACGGATATAAGTGCGATGGGGCCCAATGAGCACCCGGCTCTATCCTTCCTTTCTATATAAACCCTCGCTCATGCTCTTGCAAGGCATCGGTAGACAACCAGAGTCTTACTTGAGCTCAACCTTGTAAGCTTTTAAAGTTCCTAGTTCTAAGTTCTGAGTTCCAAGTTTTAAGAATTAAACTTTCTTTTGTGTCCATTCATATGTTTTAATCGCTTCCATTCTGGTATCAGAGCCTCTAGATTTACTATTTTAATTTAGATTTTTTTTCAAATCATCCTGACATTTGTACTTAGTATGCTTTATAATACGATCTCTTGCTCTCTAAATCTGTGAGGAGCCCGAGGAAGGCAGCCAGGTCTGGGAACCAAAGTAAGACCTTTGACGCAAGCCCTCAGGATTAAGAAAGTAAGTAGATTTAAAACAATGCTCGCTTAGTACATGTCTGGACTTTGGGAAGAATCTATTCAAAAATGGTATCTAGATTCTCGAACTTCTCATCTTGACTACTTAAACTTAGCAGAAACCATAAATCCCTCAAGAAAAGAACTAGCCCACAATATCTCTGTCATATATGATAGGACTTGTCTATCGAGTCGAGTAAACCTTAGAAATTTCAAACTCTTACTCGAAGAAAACCAAAATCTTGAAAAAAGGATTAAAGACCTTGAATCATCAGTAAAAATCCTTTCTTCACTACTCATTGAAAACAAACCGTTAACCAAAACTGAGATACGGAAATTAGTACTTGAAATATCTAAGCAGCCAAAAATAATAGAAGAAGAAGCTTTAAGGTTATCCAAAAACCTGGACCAGAAGATCCAAAGGATTGAAATCCTGCTTTCAAAAATCGAAAAGCAAATCTTTGGATGAGCCATATATCCTCACGAAGTACCGAGTCATATAAAGAAGCACTAAAAGCTACTGAATCTATTGAACCCCCATCACTTGGTTTCCTTAAATCAAGTGACTTCCAAGGAGCTATCAGTCACCAGGTAGCAGTTATCAAACAACATAACGTACAAATCCAGCTTCTGGTACAAATTGCTGAGGACATTAGAGGAATAAGAGCAGAATTACAGACACTAAAGGAACTACAGCAATCTAAGGCTGTGCAATCCCAGGTGGTTCCTGACGAACTAATCACCAAACTTACAAATCTCAGCCTAGGACCTTCAGAAAGGCCTAAGGAAACTAAAGGAAAAATTCTGGTATTCAAAGATCCCATAAAAATCTTCCGAGAAGCAAAAGGATGACTTCCAGAACTCAAACCCAGGAAGCATCTACATCCGCTCCTCTTGTAGAAGACCAAATCCGGAGCTACAGAAGAAATCAGAGGAGGATATTCAACGCCAGAAGGCGACTGGGACAGCTTATTTTCAGAAATTCAGACACAAATACACAAATTCTGGAACAACAAATAGACCCCCAGGCACAACTACAGCTATCCATGCGAGAAAGAGCTGCAATAGCACCTGCTGAGGTGTTATACCACTCAAGAAGAGATGACGTACACCATCGGGTCTACACACACAGATCAGAGGAAGCCATGCTGGTCACAAACAACCAAGAGGACAGAGCATTTATCCAAGAACAGAGCTTTGACCAGCTCATACGAAGTGGAATGAGGTACATTCACCTCGGGATTCTACAAACAAGGATCCAAACACTCCACAGGCAAGAAGAAGGGACACTAGCTCTACTGGTGTTCAGAGACAATAGATGGGTCGATGATAGGTCCATCATTGCAACCATGGAAGTAGATTTGACCAGAGGAAGCCAGCTGGTCTATGTCGTACCAGACACAATGATGACGGTAGGAGACTTCTACCGCAACATACAGCTGTCTATATTGACCCGCGGATATGATACATGGCAAAATGGAGAAGCCAATTTGCTAATCACCAGGGGGATGGTAGGGCGACTTTCAAATACCCCGAATGTCGCCTTTGCCTATGAAATTTCAGGGGTGGTGGACTACCTGGCGAGTCATGGCGTAAGGGCTTTACCAGGAAGAAGGTACTCCACAGCAGACATAAGAGGAAGGGATTGGACAATAAGACCTACTCAGGTGTCAATCCCCATGCAACCTGCTGAACTCAGGAGCAGGAATCTCATTGATGGAAGGATCTCCATCAGTTTTGAAAATTACAAGGCGGCCTCAACATCAAACAGAATTAGCTACAACAACGCTGATGATGAAACTTTCAGTGATGAAGAGGAAATAAGAAGCCACATAATAGCTGTCAACATTCAGCTATCCGACGAAAGTGAAAATGATGCGGAAGAATTACAAGAAAATCTGAACAACTACTTCCAGAAGATCTACACTTCAAACGAGGACGTAGAAATACCGTATCCCCAGAAACTTCAGAAGGAATTAATTGCGACAGGACTAGAAGAAGATCTAGTCATGGAATACCCGCAACTGGCAAAATTATCACATCAGGTATACTCATCATCTGCCATCTCAAATTACAGGCCACCCGAAGACTCAACAATGGGGCCAGTAAACTACCCCCCAGCAGTAAATATTGAGTCCACAAGACAGCAGCCTGAATATGAGGGAAGCTCGAGAAGACCCAGGTTCAAAACCAAAAGCTTTTCTGAAGCCTGGAACCTTCCCTCAGCATTTCAACAACAGGGGGCAATATTTATCATTCCATCTCAATTAGGGATGTTTGATGAGATATTTATGAGGTGGGAATCAATAACAAAAAATCTAGTGTCTTTACAAGGATTTACTGACCCATTGGCAAAAATGGAGTTTATTGAAAATTTACTTGGAGAAGCAGAAAAACTGGCGTGGATTCAATGGCGAATGGCCTACCCAGATGAATACCAACTGCTTCTTGCCAATGCAGATGGAACAGGAGGAACACAAAACATCCTCTCGCAACTAAGGACCATCTTTATACTGGAAGACCCATTTCAAGGATCAACTACAGCACAGGAAGAGGCCTACAGAGATCTTGAAAGGTTATCCTGTACTAACCTCAAGCATATTATTCAATTTCTAAATGACTATATGAGGTTAGCATCCAAAACCGGAAGGATGTTTTTAGGACCTGAATTATCAGAAAAACTATGGTCCAAAATGCCAGGAGAATTGGGAAAAAGAATTAAAGCTGCATTCGAAGCAAAATACAGAGGAAATACTATAGGAGTAATCCCAAGGATCCTTTTCTCCTATAAATACTTGGAATTAGAATGCAAGGATGCTGCATTTAAAAGAGCATTAAAGGATATCCTTTTGCAGTGAAATTCCTATCCCAGGATATTACAGTAAACCTGAGAGGAAATACGGGGTAAGAAGATCTACGACATACAAAGGCAAACCCCACTCATCTCATGCAAGAATCGAAAAGAGAAAGCATTTGATAAGAAATAAAAAATGCAAATGCTATCTCTGCGGAGAAGAGGGACACTTTGCAAGAGAATGTCCTAATGACAAAAAATATTAAAAGGGTAGCTATATTTGAACAATTAGATATCCCTGAAGAATATGAAATACTATCTGTCCAGGAAGGAGAAAACCAAAGCGATGCTATCTACTCAATATCTGAAGGAGAAGATGCAGAAGACCTACAACACGGTATTCACTCCTTCACCCATAAAATTTTTGCTCTAATAGAAGATAGTAGAACTTGGTGGATAGGTCCTGAGACAGGATACAGGGCAAGGATACGAGTCTCCCAAGAACAAGCGGAATGCAGGCATATATGGGAAATCAACACAGAGCTACCATCAGTATTAGAAGAATGCAAATGCTGTAAAAGAAAATCACAAAGGAGACATAGGAGGCATTGCCCCCTATGCAAAATCACCTCTTGCGGAATGTGCAGTATATACTACTTTGACAAAAGAACACCTGTCATGATGGAAGAACCTCCAAGGTATGAACCCAGAAACTTGCTTCAAACACAACAAGATTTTATTAATCATTGTGAAGCAGAAATACGGAGGCTCAAAATGACCGTGGAATTTGAGCAACAAAAGGCCAAGGAATTAGAAGAAGCTCATGCTCAATCCATAGCCATAGCACAAGAAAATCTCAACCTCAGAAATGAGCTATCAGAACTAAAAGAAAAATACAGTAAATTGGAAAAAGAAATCTTGGAAGTAGACAGGTTGAGACTAGAAAAGGCAGACCTCTTAAGAGAAATACAAAGGCTCAGAAAAGTAAAAATTGAAGAAAGTGAAGAAGATGAAGAGGCTCTTGTTCTTTTAGAGGAAGAAACTCAAAAAATTCTTTCTATGGAGACAAAAGAGACTGGAGGATCAAGGAAATCTAAGAACATGCTCTTCAACTTAAAGGTACACATGGAAATCCTAAATATTCCCCCCTTTGAAATTAACGCTATACTGGATACAGGAGCTACAACTTGCTGTATAGACGAAAAGGCTGTACCAAAAGCTGCAATAGAGGAGAATCCCTATGTAGTGCACTTCAGTGGGATTACCTCTAAAACAACAGCAAACTTGAAGTTAAGGGGAGGAAGGATGACTATTGGAAATAACAGCTTCAGGATACCATACACTTATGTATTTCCAATGAAGCTCGGGGATGACATTCAAATGATAATAGGCTGTAATTTCATAAGGGCAATGCAGGGAGGAGTAAGGATTGAAGGTAACACTGTCACATTCTATAAAAACTTGACAACTATTAACACTCTGCCTTACATCTCAACAGCCGCAGCAATAGAGGAGCTAGATCTGGAAGAAGATGATTATATCCAGATCCAGGAATCAGTACTATATTCAGCAGAAACTCAACAAAGTAATGAAAGCATAAAGGCCAAGTTTGGAAGCTTATTGGATCAATTAAAGGCCCAAGGTTATATTGGAGAAGATCCCCTCAAATACTGGAAAAAGAACAAAATAACATGCAAGCTGGAAATTAAGAATCAAGACTTCGTGGTAGAAGATAAGCCTCTTAGACATCTGACACCACAAGCAAAAGAAGCTTTTTCCAAACATGTGAAATCGCTGCTAGAAATCGGGATCATTAGACCAAGTAAAAGCAAGCACAGAACTACGGCTATAATTGTCAACTCAGGAACTACAGTGGACCCTATAACAGGAACAAAAAAAAAAGGGGAAGGAAAGGATGGTCTTCAACTACAAGAGACTTAACGACATCACCGAAAAGGACCAATACAGCCTTCCCGGTATCAATACAATACTCAAGAAGGTTAGTAACAGCAAAATTTATTCAAAATTTGACTTAAAATCTGGTTTCCATCAAGTCGCAATGCACCCAGATTCAATCGAATGGACCGCATTCTGGGTCCCTGAAGGATTATATGAATGGCTTGCAATGCCATTTGGTCTTAAGAATGCCCCTGCTATATTCCAAAGAAAAATGGACAACTGTTTCAGAGGTACGGAACAATTTATTGCTGTATACATAGATGATATACTTGTGTTCTCAGAAAATGAGAAGGAGCATGGGCAACATCTCACCAAAATGTTGGAAATATGTCAAGAAAACGGTCTTATTCTAAGCCCAACAAAAATGAAAATTGCAGTAAGAGAAATCGAGTTTCTTGGAGCAGTCCTAGGGAATTCAAAATCAAGCTACAACCCCATATCATCAAAAGGATTGCTGAGTATCAAGAAAAGGACCTCATGACAAAGAAGGGTCTTAGATCATGGCTGGGAATTCTGAATTATGCAAGAAGCTATATACCCAACCTAGGCAAGCTTCTAGGCCCACTGTATTCAAAGACGAGCCCAACTGGTGAGAAAAGAATGAATGAGCAGGACTGGAAGCTAGTCAGAAAGATCAAAGGCTTGGTGCAGAACCTTCCTGACCTGGAAGTACCCCCTGAAGAATGTTTCATAATCCTGGAAACAGATGGATGTATGGAAGGATGGGGAGGAATTTGCAAATGGAAGAAACAGAAATACGACCCCAGAAATACAGAAAAAATATGCGCATACGCCAGTGGAAGGTACAACCCAATCAAGTCCACCATAGATGCCGAAATGCATGCGGTCATGAAGACCCTTGAAGCATTAAAAATTTACTTCCTGGATAAAAAGGAAATTATCATAAGAACTGACTGCCAGGCAATCATAAGCTTCTTCAACAAATCCTCTCAGAACAAACCATCTAGGGTGAGGTGGATGGCCTTCGTAGACTACATAACAGGAAGCGGCGTTGAAATCAAATTCGAGCACATTGAAGGAGAAAGTAACGTTCGAGCTGACTCCTTATCTCGACTAATAAATATTTTGATTGCAGGATGGCCAAACGAATCACTCTGCCTACTTCTAGAAGCGACACAGGAAGTTCAAGCCAAACCCAAACCCAAGGCTGTTACTCATTTGAATCAACTAATGAATCAAGTGACCTCCTCCTACAATACCAACAAGAGATGGATAGACTCACATCCGGAACACGTGGAGGACTCTCTTTCAGCAAAATGGGATTATCTGAAAGGAGGCTCGGAGCAATTCAAAAGGAAGCCTCCAGACAAGCACTGGAGGCATTGCAACAATTCTTCGACATCCACTTAATCAAGACTAAAGAATATCAGAGAAGGAGCGGTGGAAAAGACAACTGGTACAGAGACTGGTTACCAGTCGTTCTTCAACAACAACGACAACTGGAAGAGGCCCTATCTCTGGTAAAAGACGTCTCACAAAGAACGACCAGCTTCAGCCTTTAGGGAATGGCGGACCCCTACAATCAGCTGAAGGAATCCACTTTCTCTTCGCCGCCAAATAAAGACAAGAACCACTTGTAGTGTCCACCAGCTGGCAACAGCTGGATGTATTTACTTTCCTTAGTGTCTAAGTAAGAAAGAGCTGAGCCTCGGGGAGCCGCTCGTAGTGTCTACCAGCTGGCAACAGCTGGATGTACTTACTTTTCTTAGTAACTAAGTAAGAACGAGCTGAGCCTCGGGGAGCCGCTCGAAAGCTGGCAACAGCTGGACGAAGGAATATAAAAGGAAACGGATATAAGTGCGATGGGACCCAATGAGCACCCGGCTCTATCCTTCCTTTCTATATAAACACAGAGCTACCATCAGTATTAGAAGAATGCAAATGCTGTAAAAGAAAATCACAAAGGAGACATAGGGGGCAATGCCTCCTATGTCTCCTTTGTGATTTTCTTTTACAGCATTTGCATTCTTCTAATACTGATGGTAGCTCTGTGTTGATTTCCCATATATGCCTGCATTCCGCTTGTTCTTGGGAGACTCGTATCCTTGCCCTGTATCCTGTCTCAGGACCTATCCACCAAGTTCTACTATCTTCTATTAGAGCAAAAATTTTATGGGTGAAGGAGTGAATACCGTGTTGTAGGTCTTCTGCATCTTCTCCTTCAGATATTGAGTAGATAGCATCGCTTTGGTTTTCTCCTTCCTGGACAGATAGTATTTCATATTCTTCAGGGATATCTAATTGTTCAAATATAGCTACCCTTTTAATATTTTTTTTGTCATTAGGACATTCTCTTGCAAAGTGTCCCTCTTCTCCGCAGAGATAGCATTTGCATTTTTTATTTCTTATCAAATGCTTTCTCTTTTCGATTCTTGCATGAGATGAGTGGGGTTTGCCTTTGTATGTCGTAGATCTTCTTACCCCGTATTTCCTCTCAGGTTTACTGTAATATCCTGGGATAGGAATTTCACTGCAAAAGGATAAATCCTTTAATGCTCTTTTAAATGCAGCATCCTTGCATTCTAATTCCAAGTATTTATAGGAGAAAAGGATCCTTGGGATTACTCCTATAGTATTTCCTCTGTATTTTGCTTCGAATGCAGCTTTAATTCTTTTTCCCAATTCTCCTGGCATTTTGGACCATAGTTTTTCTGATAATTCAGGTCCTAAAAACATCCTTCCGGTTTTGGATGCTAACCTCATATAGTCATTTAGAAATTGAATAATATGCTTGAGGTTAGTACAGGATAACCTTTCAAGATCTCTGTAGGCCTCTTCCTGTGCTGTAGTTGATCCTTGAAATGGGTCTTCCAGTATAAAGATGGTCCTTAGTTGCGAGAGGATGTTTTGTGTTCCTCCTGTTCCATCTGCATTGGCAAGAAGCAGTTGGTATTCATCTGGGTAGGCCATTCGCCATTGAATCCACGCCAGTTTTTCTGCTTCTCCAAGTAAATTTTCAATAAACTCCATTTTTGCCAATGGGTCAGTAAATCCTTGTAAAGACACTAGATTTTTTGTTATTGATTCCCACCTCATAAATATCTCATCAAACATCCCTAATTGAGATGGAATGATAAATATTGCCCCCTGTTGTTGAAATGCTGAGGGAAGGTTCCAGGCTTCAGAAAAGCTTTTGGTTTTGAACCTGGGTCTTCTCGAGCTTCCCTCATATTCAGGCTGCTGTCTTGTGGACTCAATATTTACTGCTGGGGGGTAGTTTACTGGCCCCATTGTTGAGTCTTCGGGTGGCCTGTAATTTGAGATGGCAGATGATGAGTATACCTGATGTGATAATTTTGCCAGTTGCGGGTATTCCATGACTAGATCTTCTTCTAGTCCTGTCGCAATTAATTCCTTCTGAAGTTTCTGGGGATACGGTATTTCTACGTCCTCGTTTGAAGTGTAGATCTTCTGGAAGTAGTTGTTCAGATTTTCTTGTAATTCTTCCGCATCATTTTCACTTTCGTCGGATAGCTGAATGTTGACAGCTATTATGTGGCTTCTTATTTCCTCTTCATCACTGAAAGTTTCATCATCAGCGTTGTTGTAGCTAATTCTGTTTGATGTTGAGGCCGCCTTGTAATTTTCAAAACTGATGGAGATCCTTCCATCAATGAGATTCCTGCTCCTGAGTTCAGCAGGTTGCATGGGGATTGACACCTGAGTAGGTCTTATTGTCCAATCCCTTCCTCTTATGTCTGCTGTGGAGTACCTTCTTCCTGGTAAAGCCCTTACGCCATGACTCGCCAGGTAGTCCACCACCCCTGAAATTTCATAGGCAAAGGCGACATTCGGGGTATTTGAAAGTCGCCCTACCATCCCCCTGGTGATTAGCAAATTGGCTTCTCCATTTTGCCATGTATCATATCCGCGGGTCAATATAGACAGCTGTATGTTGCGGTAGAAGTCTCCTACCGTCATCATTGTGTCTGGTACGACATAGACCAGCTGGCTTCCTCTGGTCAAATCTACTTCCATGGTTGCAATGATGGACCTATCATCGACCCATCTATTGTCTCTGAACACCAGTAGAGCTAGTGTCCCTTCTTCTTGCCTGTGGAGTGTTTGGATCCTTGTTTGTAGAATCCCGAGGTGAATGTACCTCATTCCACTTCGTATGAGCTGGTCAAAGCTCTGTTCTTGGATAAATGCTCTGTCCTCTTGGTTGTTTGTGACCAGCATGGCTTCCTCTGATCTGTGTGTGTAGACCCGATGGTGTACGTCATCTCTTCTTGAGTGGTATAACACCTTAGCAGGTGCTATTGCAGCTCTTTCTCGCATGGATAGCTGTAGTTGTGCCTGGGGGTCTATTTGTTGTTCCAGAATTTGTGTATTTGTGTCTGAATTTCTGAAAATAAGCTGTCCCAGTCGCCTTCTGGCGTTGAATATCCTCCTCTGATTTCTTCTGTAGCTCCGGATTTGGTCTTCTACAAGAGGAGCGGATGTAGATGCTTCCTGGGTTTGAGTTCTGGAAGTCATCCTTTTGCTTCTCGGAAGATTTTTATGGGATCTTTGAATACCAGAATTTTTCCTTTAGTTTCCTTAGGCCTTTCTGAAGGTCCTAGGCTGAGATTTGTAAGTTTGGTGATTAGTTCGTCAGGAACCACCTGGGATTGCACAGCCTTAGATTGCTGTAGTTCCTTTAGTGTCTGTAATTCTGCTCTTATTCCTCTAATGTCCTCAGCAATTTGTACCAGAAGCTGGATTTGTACGTTATGTTGTTTGATAACTGCTACCTGGTGACTGATAGCTCCTTGGAAGTCACTTGATTTAAGGAAACCAAGTGATGGGGGTTCAATAGATTCAGTAGCTTTTAGTGCTTCTTTATATGACTCGGTACTTCGTGAGGATATATGGCTCATCCAAAGATTTGCTTTTCGATTTTTGAAAGCAGGATTTCAATCCTTTGGATCTTCTGGTCCAAGTTTTTGGATAACCTTAAAGCTTCTTCTTCTATTATTTTTGGCTGCTTAGATATTTCAAGTACTAATTTCCGTATCTCAGTTTTGGTTAACGGTTTGTTTTCAATGAGTAGTGAAGAAAGGATTTTTACTGATGATTCAAGGTCTTTAATCCTTTTTTTCAAGATTTTGGTTTTCTTCGAGTAAGAGTTTGAAATTTCTAAGGTTTACTCGACTCGATAGACAAGTCCTATCATATATGACAGAGATATTGTGGGCTAGTTCTTTTCTTGAGGGATTTATGGTTTCTGCTAAGTTTAAGTAGTCAAGATGAGAAGTTCGAGAATCTAGATACCATTTTTGAATAGATTCTTCCCAAAGTCCAGACATGTACTAAGCGAGCATTGTTTTAAATCTACTTACTTTCTTAATCCTGAGGGCTTGCGTCAAAGGTCTTACTTTGGTTCCCAGACCTGGCTGCCTTCCTCGGGCTCCTCACAGATTTAGAGAGCAAGAGATCGTATTATAAAGCATACTAAGTACAAATGTCAGGATGATTTGAAAAAAAATCTAAATTAAAATAGTAAATCTAGAGGCTCTGATACCAGAATGGAAGCGATTAAAACATATGAATGGACACAAAAGAAAGTTTAATTCTTAAAACTTGGAACTCAGAACTTAGAACTAGGAACTTTAAAAGCTTACAAGGTTGAGCTCAAGTAAGACTCTGGTTGTCTACCGATGCCTTGCAAGAGCATGAGCGAGGGTTTATATAGAAAGGAAGGATAGAGCCGGGTGCTCATTGGGCCCCATCGCACTTATATCCGTTCCCTTTTATATTCCTTCGTCCAGCTATTGCCAGCTTTCGAGCGGCTCCCCGAGGCTCAGCTCGTTCTTACTTAGTTACTAAGAAAAGTAAGTACATCCAGCTGTTGCCAGCTGGTAGACACTACGAGCGGCTCCCCGAGGCTCAGCTCTTTCTTACTTAGACACTAAGGAAAGTAAATACATCCAGCTGTTGCCAGCTGGTGGACACTACAAGTGGTTCTTGTCTTTATTTGGCGGCGAAGAGAAAGTGGATTCCTTCAGCTGATTGTAGGGGTCCGCCATTCCCTAAAGGCTGAAGCTGGTCGTTCTTTGTGAGACGTCTTTTACCAGAGATAGGGCCTCTTCCAGTTGTCGTTGTTGTTGAAGAACGACTGGTAACCAGTCTCTGTACCAGTTGTCTTTTCCACCGCTCCTTCTCTGATATTCTTTAGTCTTGATTAAGTGGATGTCGAAGAATTGTTGCAATGCCTCCAGTGCTTGTCTGGAGGCTTCCTTTTGAATTGCTCCGAGCCTCCTTTCAGATAATCCCATTTTGCTGAAAGAGAGTCCTCCACGTGTTCCGGATGTGAGTCTATCCATCTCTTGTTGGTATTGTAGGAGGAGGTCACTTGATTCATTAGTTGATTCAAATGAGTAACAGCCTTGGGTTTGGGTTTGGCTTGAACTTCCTGTGTCGCTTCTAGAAGTAGGCAGAGTGATTCGTTTGGCCATCCTGCAATCAAAATATTTATTAGTCGAGATAAGGAGTCAGCTAGAACGTTACTTTCTCCTTCAATGTGCTCGAATTTGATTTTAACGCCGCTTCCTGTTATGTAGTCTACGAATGCCATCCACCTCACCCTAGATGGTTTGTTCTGAGAGGATTTGTTGAAGAAGCTTATGATTGCCTGGCAGTCAGTTCTTATGATAATTTCCTTTTTATCCAGGAAGTAAATTTTTAATGCTTCAAGGGTCTTCATGACCGCATGCATTTCGGCATCTATGGTGGACTTGATTGGGTTGTACCTTCCACTGGCGTATGCGCATATTTTTTCTGTATTTCTGGGGTCGTATTTCTGTTTCTTCCATTTGCAAATTCCTCCCCATCCTTCCATACATCCATCTGTTTCCAGGATTATGAAACATTCTTCAGGGGGTACTTCCAGGTCAGGAAGGTTCTGCACCAAGCCTTTGATCTTTCTGACTAGCTTCCAGTCCTGCTCATTCATTCTTTTCTCACCAGTTGGGCTCGTCTTTGAATACAGTGGGCCTAGAAGCTTGCCTAGGTTGGGTATATAGCTTCTTGCATAATTCAGAATTCCCAGCCATGATCTAAGACCCTTCTTTGTCATGAGGTCCTTTTCTTGATACTCAGCAATCCTTTTGATGATATGGGGTTGTAGCTTGATTTTTGAATTCCCTAGGACTGCTCCAAGAAACTCGATTTCTCTTACTGCAATTTTCATTTTTGTTGGGCTTAGAATAAGACCGTTTTCTTGACATATTTCCAACATTTTGGTGAGATGTTGCCCATGCTCCTTCTCATTTTCTGAGAACACAAGTATATCATCTATGTATACAGCAATAAATTGTTCCGTACCTCTGAAACAGTTGTCCATTTTTCTTTGGAATATAGCAGGGGCATTCTTAAGACCAAATGGCATTGCAAGCCATTCATATAATCCTTCAGGGACCCAGAATGCGGTCCATTCGATTGAATCTGGGTGCATTGCGACTTGATGGAAACCAGATTTTAAGTCAAATTTTGAATAAATTTTGCTGTTACTAACCTTCTTGAGTATTGTATTGATACCGGGAAGGCTGTATTGGTCCTTTTCGGTGATGTCGTTAAGTCTCTTGTAGTTGAAGACCATCCTTTCCTTCCCCTTTTTTTCTGTTCCTGTTATAGGGTCCACTGTAGTTCCTGAGTTGACAATTATAGCCGTAGTTCTGTGCTTGCTTTTACTTGGTCTAATGATCCCGATTTCTAGCAGCGCTTTCACATGTTTGGAAAAAGCTTCTTTTGCTTGTGGTGTCAGATGTCTAAGAGGCTTATCTTCTACCACGAAGTCTTGATTCTTAATTTCCAGCTTGCATGTTATTTTGTTCTTTTTCCAGTATTTGAGGGGATCTTCTCCAATATAACCTTGGGCCTTTAATTGATCCAATAAGCTTCCAAACTTGGCCTTTATGCTTTCATTACTTTGTTGAGTTTCTGCTGAATATAGTACTGATTCCTGGATCTGGATATAATCATCTTCTTCCAGATCTAGCTCCTCTATTGCTGCGGCTGTTGAGATGTAAGGCAGAGTGTTAATAGTTGTCAAGTTTTTATAGAATGTGACAGTGTTACCTTCAATCCTTACTCCTCCCTGCATTGCCCTTATGAAATTACAGCCTATTATCATTTGAATGTCATCCCCGAGCTTCATTGGAAATACATAAGTGTATGGTATCCTGAAGCTGTTATTTCCAATAGTCATCCTTCCTCCCCTTAACTTCAAGTTTGCTGTTGTTTTAGAGGTAATCCCACTGAAGTGCACTACATAGGGATTCTCCTCTATTGCAGCTTTTGGTACAGCCTTTTCGTCTATACAGCAAGTTGTAGCTCTTGTATCCAGTATAGCGTTAATTTCAAAGGGGGGAATATTTAGGATTTCCATGTGTACCTTTAAGTTGAAGAGCATGTTCTTAGATTTCCTTGATCCTCCAGTCTCTTTTGTCTCCATAGAAAGAATTTTTTGAGTTTCTTCCTCTAAAAGAACAAGAGCCTCTTCATCTTCTTCACTTTCTTCAATTTTTACTTTTCCGAGCCTTTGTATTTCTCTTAGGAGGTCTGCCTTTTCTAGTCTCAACCTGTCTACTTCCAAGATTTCTTTTTCCAATTTACTGTATTTTTCTTTTAGTTCTGATAGCTCATTTCTGAGGTTGAGATTTTCTTGTGCTATGGCTATGGATTGAGCATGAGCTTCTTCTAATTCCTTGGCCTTTTGTTGCTCGAATTCCACGGTCATTTTGAGCCTCCGTATTTCTGCTTCACAATGATTAATAAAATCTTGTTGTGTTTGAAGCAAGTTTCTGGGTTCATACCTTGGAGGTTCTTCCATCATGACAGGTGTTCTTTTGTCAAAGTAGTATATACTGCACATTCCGCAAGAGGTGATTTTGCATAGGGGGCAATGCCTCCTATGTCTCCTTTGTGATTTTCTTTTACAGCATTTGCATTCTTCTAATACTGATTTTCTTTGTGATTTTCATTCTCATTCATTCTTTTCTCACCAGTTGGGCTCCTTTGTGATTTGCATTCATTCTCATTCATTCATTCATTTTCTTTTACAGCATTTGCATTCTCCTATGTCTCCTTTGTGATTTTCTTTTACAGTAGTATTTCTGTTTCTTCCATTTGCAAATTCCTCCCCATCCTTCCATACATCCATCTGTTTCCAGGATTATGAAACATTCTTCAGGAAGGTTCTGCACCAAGCCTTTGATCTTTCTGACTAGCTTCCAGTCCTGCTCATTCATTCTTTTCTCACCAGTTGGGCTCGTCTTTGAATACAGTGGGCCTAGAAGCTTGCCTAGGTTGGGTATATAGCTTCTTGCATAATTCAGAATTCCCAGCCATGATCTAAGACCCTTCTTTGTCATGAGGTCCTTTTCTTGATACTCAGCAATCCTTTTGATGATATGGGGTTGTAGCTTGATTTTTGAATTCCCTAGGACTGCTCCAAAATACAGAGGAAATACTATAGGAGTAATCCCAAGGATCCTTTTCTCCTATAAATACTTGGAATTAGAATGCAAGGATGCTGCATTTAAAAGAGCATTAAAGGATTTATCCTTTTGCAGTGAAATTCCTATCCCAGGATATTACAGTAAACCTGAGAGGAAATACGGGGTAAGAAGATCTACGACATACAAAGGCAAACCCCACTCATCTCATGCAAGAATCGAAAAGAGAAAGCATTTGATAAGAAATAAAAAATGCAAATGCTATCTCTGCGGAGAAGAGGGACACTTTGCAAGAGAATGTCCTAATGACAAAAAAAATATTAAAAGGGTAGCTATATTTGAACAATTAGATATCCCTGAAGAATATGAAATACTATCTGTCCAGGAAGGAGAAAACCAAAGCGATGCTATCTACTCAATATCTGAAGGAGAAGATGCAGAAGACCTACAACACGGTATTCACTCCTTCACCCATAAAATTTTTGCTCTAGTAGAAGATAGTAGAACTTGGTGGATAGGTCCTGAGACAGGATACAGGGCAAGGATACGAGTCTCCCAAGAACAAGCGGAATGCAGGCATATATGGGAAATCAACACAGAGCTACCATCAGTATTAGAAGAATGCAAATGCTGTAAAAGAAAATCACAAAGGAGACATAGGAGGCATTGCCCCCTATGCAAAATCACCTCTTGCGGAATGTGCAGTATATACTACTTTGACAAAAGAACACCTGTCATGATGGAAGAACCTCCAAGGTATGAACCCAGAAACTTGCTTCAAACACAACAAGATTTTATTAATCATTGTGAAGCAGAAATACGGAGGCTCAAAATGACCGTGGAATTCGAGCAACAAAAGGCCAAGGAATTAGAAGAAGCTAATGCTCAATCCATAGCCATAGCACAAGAAAATCTCAACCTCAGAAATGAGCTATCAGAACTAAAAGAAAAATACAGTAAATTGGAAAAAGAAATCTTGGAAGTAGACAGGTTGAGACTAGAAAAGGCAGACCTCCTAAGAGAAATACAAAGGCTCGGAAAAGTAAAAATTGAAGAAAGTGAATAAGATGAAGAGGCTCTTGTTCTTTTAGAGGAAGAAACTCAAAAAATTCTTTCTATGGAGACAAAAGAGACTGGAGGATCAAGGAAATCTAAGAACATGCTCTTCAACTTAAAGGTACACATGGAAATCCTAAATATTCCCCCCTTTGAAATTAACGCTATACTGGATACAGGAGCTACAACTTGCTGTATAGACGAAAAGGCTGTACCAAAAGCTGCAATAGAGGAGAATCCCTATGTAGTGCACTTCAGTGGGATTACCTCTAAAACAACAGCAAACTTGAAGTTAAGGGGAGGAAGGATGACTATTGGAAATAACAGCTTCAGGATACCATACACTTATGTATTTCCAATGAAGCTCGGGGATGACATTCAAATGATAATAGGCTGTAATTTCATAAGGGCAATGCAGGGAGGAGTAAGGATTGAAGGTAACACTGTCACATTCTATAAAAACTTGACAACTATTAACACTCTGCCTTACATCTCAACAGCCGCAGCAATAGAGGAGCTAGATCTGGAAGAAGATGATTATATCCAGATCCAGGAATCAGTACTATATTCAGCAGAAACTCAACAAAGTAATGAAAGCATAAAGGCCAAGTTTGGAAGCTTATTGGATCAATTAAAGGCCCAAGGTTATATTGGAGAAGATCCCCTCAAATACTGGAAAAAGAACAAAATAACATGCAAGCTGGAAATTAAGAATCAAGACTTCGTGGTAGAAGATAAGCCTCTTATAAGGCCTCAAAGACTCAAGATAATGTCAAGTTTTCATTGCCCTTTCATGCAGGAAAGGGTGAGGTTTATATAAGCCCCAATGAGTTTGAAAATGGAGCCTAAAAGTGTCTATTCCTGGATTTTCGGGGTCCTGGCGGTACCACCACCCAGAATTCTTGGGAGACGGAGTCTCCTGGGCGGTGCCACCGCCGGCCAGGAATTTTGGGTCTGAATGGGCTATTCCATTCGGCCCAATTTGGGTCTGTTAAGGGCCCAGATGGCCCCTAACTAAGTTAGTGGGATTACCTCCCAACCCTAATTTAATCTATACTCTAACTATGACAATTATGACATGATTACTGCAATTCTGTTTTCTGGTACGTCAATCGCTTCTTCCGACGTGCTTCCGGCGAACATCCGACGAACCCTCAGTGATGCTCCGGCAGACTCCCGGCAAGCTCCTGGACTTCGCGACGATCTTCTTGGCGAGTTCCGATGAGCTTCTATGGCAAGCTCCTGGACTTCTCGGTTGGTTCCTACAGAACTTCCGACGAACTCTCATACTCCCAACGTGATCTTGATCTTAACTTTGGGACTTTATTTTGCTATATACCTTGCTATCGTAGTTAATCCTGCACATGTAAAACATACTTCGATCTAGGCAATTAATACTACACATTAATCATGTTGTCCGGCATGTCATTGGTACCTCGACGCTTCGTCCGATTCTTCGGCGCATCGTCCTCTCTTGCGGCATATTGCCCAATCGGCCAGTTGACTCCGTAACTCCGATATCTATGGCGCAATATCCGCTCTTCTTGGCCCGATGCCCGAATCCATGGCCCGAAGCCTTCTGTCGATACGTCGACCGATCCATCGGCTCGACGTCCAATCTTCTGATATGGTTTCCTTTGGCCCAACATGATTCTTCCTACTTTAATTGTCTCATCCTGATCGAAGCATTCTACGTTACTCAAAATGCAGATTAAAACATAAACACTTATCAATTGGTTTCATAATCAAAATCCGAGATTCAACAATCTCCCACTTTTTGATGATGACAATCAATCGACGACGGAGTTAACCTTAACTCCCGGAGTTTAAACAAACTCCCCCTATCAATATGCCATATCGATAGAAACTCTTGGATTCAAAAATTCAAGCAACATGTCATGATCAAATCATGTATGACATCAACATACTTCTCCCCCTTTGTCATCAACAAAAAGGAGAAGTCAACTATTCAGGGTTTGAGATATCTAAGTTCAATACATTGCATGAAAAACATAATATCTATTTTTATCATCATGTAAGCTAGCAAAAATTTAGAAAGTGCTACATCATATTAGAACATGCAAGCTATCAAGTTTTAGATATGCAAGGTAGTAAGATAGCATGTTCTACATCATACAAGCTAGCAAAATTTATCATCATTTTAGAAAATGTAAGCTAGCAATTTTCTATCGCTTTACAACATGCATAATCACCAAATCATCATTAATTTTAAAGATGTACATGATTGTAAATTTTATAAGTTTGTATTTTTGCTTTTTAAGATAGGCAAGCTAGTGATTTTCAAGATAGCAAGCTCTTTCTTCTCTTTTGAGAAGTGTCATTTTTGCTTCCTTTGCAAAGTGCAAGCTAGTAAATTTTACATATATGAAAGTTAGGATCAGGAGTGCACTAAGAGGGGGTGGGGGCGAATTATTGCAGCGGAAAACTTTTATGATTTAAAAGACTTATTACGATTAAAGCCGATTTAATAGGAATGGTTTCAACTCAATCCTTTTGGAAGAACTTTGAACTTGAAACCTTTCGGGAAAGAGCAAGAGAAGACTAAGGTGATTTGTAGTAATGCAAATCACACAACTGAAAAACGTCGGTTTTGTAAAGCTTTCGTACAAGTAAAACCGATTTTGGAAAATATTTACGTCAAAGCTAATGTGGACGTATTTAAAGCACAGTAAAGAGGAGAGGCAGTTTGCTATAAAGGAAAGATTCTCAAAGTAAATGCAAACCGAGATTTTAGAGTGGTTTGGTCAATCGCGACCTACATCCACTTTTGGCTTCCTTCTCCGACGAGGTCACCAGCGTCCACTAGAGGCATTCCTTCAATAGGTGAAGGCCAACCACCCTTTTACAGCTTTTCTCCTTTTGACGGGCTTAGGAGATAATCCTTACAAGTTTTCACTCCTCTCATGAATGATCAACACTTAGAAAGAAAGAAAGAGGAGAACTCTAGCTTTTACAACACTTTTAAGGCCTCAAGACTCAAGATTAATGTAAGTTTTTCATTACCTTTCCTGCAAGAAAGGGTGGGGTTTATATAGGCCTCAATGAATTTGAAAATAGAGCATAAAAGTATCTATTCCTGGATTTTCGGGGTCTTGGCGGTACCACCACCATAATTGGATGGTACTACCGCCTGTCATCTATCACTGAGCGGTACTATCGCTCAGTCTGGGCGGTACTACCGCCTGACAGAGCTCGGAGACCGAGCTCTGGCGGTACCACCGCTTGATTGGGGCGGTACCACCGTTGGCAGTAATAACTGCCGGCGGTACTACCTCCTAACAGGGGTGGTACTACCACCCAAAATTCCTGGGAGACTGAGTCTCCTGGGCGGTGCCACCGCCGACCCTAGCGGTGCCACCGTCGGCCAGGAATTCTTGGTCCGAATGGGTTGTTCCATTCGGCCCAATTTGGGTATGTTAAGGGCCCAGTTGGCCCCTGATTAAGTTAGTGGGATCACCTCCTAATTCTAATTTAATCTATACTCTAACTATGATAATTAAGACATCATTACTTTAATTCATGTTATAGCGCGTCAATCGCTCTTCCGGCGAACTTCCGGTGAACATCCGACGAACCCGTGGCGATGCTCTTGCGGACTCCCGGCAAGCTCCTGGACTTCTCGGATGGTTCTCGCAGAACTTCCAATGAACGTCTGGACTTTCGACGAACTCTTGAACTCCCAACATGATCTTGGTCTTGACTTCGGCATAACACCTACTACATGTCTTACTGCCATCATAGTTAATCCTACACACTTTTCTCAATATATATATTAGATCAACAAATGACAATTGACTTAATCATCAAAATCCGAGATTCAACAATCTCTCCCTTTTTTATGATGACAATCAATTGATGACGGAGTTTAACTCTCCCTATCTATATGCCATACTTGAGAAATGTCATTCTTGAATTTAAAGCATTTGAATTCAAGAGACATCTTGATAAGTTAAGTTTATTTAAACTTAACAATACACCCATCATGATTCCTATCATGATGATGTCAAGGCATGACATCCATTTTCAAGTCTTATATTTCAAATATGAAGGATAACAATCATAGCAATTCATTCTATGACAAGATATCAAGTTGTAAACTTACAAGTTAAGCTTTAGATATCTTATCATAATGCAAACATTTCAAGCAATTCATTCTATCATCAATTTACCACATATTTCTCCCCCTTTGTCATCAACAAAAAGGAGAACGATTCAACAATAAATGCAAGTGTGGTAAAAATTCATATCATAAAAAAAACTCATACCAATTATTTTTAAAGCATTCATTACATGGTATCATTCAAAAGTTCTCACATTAAACAGATAGCTTTTATTACTTCTTCTATTTTCTTTATCATCAAAACTTTGCATGAAGGAGGAAAGTAAGGAAGAAAAGTCATTGAGAACCAACTTTGAATGAAGTTAAGATCGATAAGATAGTTTCATTATGCTTCATTTTACACAAGGATCAAGATAGACAAGTGAAATTAAATCCTTGCAAGTGTTCATCTAAAAAAAAAAATTCTTCTATCATCAAAGAAGAATTTATGTAAAAGAATCATTATATCAAATTCATTTCTTAATTAAAATTCACAAACGATAAATCCATGAGAGATGCATTTTTCAATTAATTCCATCATTAAGTGTTGGAGTATAGATATGAAATAAATTCGATATGGCATAGGCTCATAAAAGCTCAATTCAAGAAATACATTAAGTCCAGAAGAAAATATAACAAAATCATGCATTTGGAGAATGTTTTGTCATAGCTTTTCAATTACAATCATAAAGGTAAACATGTTCATCATCATGGAAATTTTTAGCATGAAGGCACAAAATTTCCAACATGTTATTGAAGCACACAATCTTTCGTATCATGAAATTTTTAGCACCGAATCAAGAAAGTCCGAAAACGAAATAAATTCATGTATTCAGACAAATCAACATTCCTAATTCTCTTCTAATAAAATCAAATTGTTCTTCCCTTAAAGGCTCTGTAAAAATATCGACTAATTGATATTTTGTATCAATAAACTCTAGGATTACATCATGATTAGTGACATGATCTCATATAAAATGATGCCTAATGTTAATATGTTTTGTTTTAGAGTGTTGAATGAGATTCTTTGTTAGACATATTGCACTTGTGTTATCACATTTAATGATATTTTTAAGATGAATTTTATAATCCTTTAAAATGTTTTTCATTCACACAATTTGTGCACAGCATGCACTAGCTGCAATATACTCAGCTTCGGTTTTAGATAGTGCAACCGAGTTTTGTTTCATGGATGACCTCATCCAAGAAACAAGTGCATGTCCCAAAAATTGACATGTTCCTGATGTGCTTTTTCTATCTAGTCTACATCCAGTAAAATCAACATCAGCATAAGCAATTAGCTTAAAATTTTCAGATTTTGGATATCATAATCCTAGATTTGTGGTACCTTTAAGATATCTAAGTATCCTCTTAACTGCTTTAAGATGAGATATCTTAGGATTGGATTGAAACCTAGCACAAAGACCTATACTAAACATGATATCCGGTCTTGTTGCGGTGAGGTATAGTAGACTTCCTATCATACCCCTATAAGCTTTTTGATCAAAGCTTTCTCCACTTTCATTAATTTCTAACTTAGTGGAGGTGCTCATAGGAGTGTTGATAGTTTTTGAACTATCCATATTAAACCTTTTTAGTAAATCTAAAGTGTATTTTGTTTGACTAATAAAGATGTCATTACTTAGTTGTTTAATTTGTAAGCCCAAAAAGAAGGTTAATTCTCCCATCAAGCTCATTCCAAATTCAAGAGTCATACTATTAGCAAATGATTCATAAAGAGATTCATTTGTGGAACTGAAGATAATATCATAAATATAAATTTGAACAATAAGAAAATTATTTTTAAAATTTTTGATAAATAATATAGTATCAACCTTATCTTTAGAGAAATTATTGTCAATAAGAAATGAACTAAGTCTCTCGTACCAAGCCCTTGGGGCTTGTTTTAAACCATAGAGAGCTTTAGTCAATTTAAATACATGATTAGGGAGACTATTATTCTCAAATCCGGGAGGTTGTTCAATATAAACTTCTTCAAAAATAAAACTATTAAGATAATCACTTTTAACATTCATTTGAAACAACTTAAAATTATTACTACTAGCATAGACAAGGAGCATCCTTATGGCTTTTAATTGAGCCATAGGAGCGAAAGTTTCTTCGTAATCGATACCTTCTTCTTGGTTGAAACTTTTGGCCACTAATCTAGCCTTGTTTCTAACTACGATACTAGATTCATCTTGCTTGTTTCTAAAGACCCATTTAGTACCAATAACTAAATTGTCATTTGGCCTAGGAACAAGCTTCCACACCTCATTTCTCTCAAATTGATTTAACTCATCTTGCATTACGATAATTTATAAATCATCTTTCATGGCTTTGTCAATACATTTAGGTTCAATTTGGGAGAGAAAAGCGGCGTTGACATAAAAATTTTTAAGAGAAGAACATGTTTGAACCCCCTTAGATGTGTCTCCTATGATTAGCTCCTTAGGATGAGCATCTACATACTTCCAATCCTTGGGTAAGGATGTTTCGGAAGTGGATGCATCCAAGTTGCTAGTTGGAGAAGGGGTTTCATTTAAATTCAAGGTATCAAAGTTAACATCATCATCAAAATCTTTTTTCTTAATTTCAAAAATCTTATTAAAAACAACATGAATGGATTAGAAATCGAAGAATAGCCAAGAAAAATTCCTTCATCGGATTTAGCATCAAATTTTCCTAAGGCATCTTTTTCATTCAAAATAAAACACTTATACCCAAAAACTTTAAAATATGAAACATTGGGTTTTTTTGTTGTTCCATAACTCATAAGGAGTTTTGGTGAGTAAGGGTCTTACTAGAACTCTATTCATGACATAGAAAGCCGTGTTTACGGCTTCAGCCCAAAAATATTTGGGTAGGCTATGTTCATTCAACATGATTCTTATAATTTTTTGTAAATTTCTATTCTTTCTTTCTACTACTCCATTTTGTTGAGGATTTCTTGGAGTAAAGAAGTTGTGGTTGTATCTATTAGATTCACAAAATTCTTGAAAATCATGATTTTGAAATTCACCACCATGATCACTTTGAATTGATGAAATCATAAAACCCTTTTCATTTTGAATAAGTTTACAAAACTTGGTGAAATATCTAAAGCATTCACTTTTGTGTTTCAAGAAATAAGTCCATGTGTATCTACTATAATCATCTACAATGACAAAATCGTATTTGCTACCTCCTAGGCTTGAGGTAGAGATTGGTCCGAATAAGTCCATATGGATCAATTGCAAAGGTCTAGAGATGCTTGTTTGATTTTTAGGTTTGAAGCTACCTTTTATTTGTTTTCCTAATTGGCAAGCATCACACACATTATCTTTGACGAACCTGATATGAGGAATTCCTCTTACAAGTCCTTTGGATGAAATTTGGGTGATTAGTTTCATGCTAGCATAACCTAATCTCCTATGCCAAAGCCAAGAATCATCATTCAAAATCGAAAAAACATTTCATTACAAAGGTCATTAATGTCAATGGTGTATATGTTATTTAATTTTAATGCGATCATAGATGTGTTTTTGTGTGGTTTTTCAATAATGCAAGTATTAGATTCAAATTTAACAATATATCCTTTATCGCATAATTGACTAATGCACAAGAGGTTATGTTTTAAACCATCAACTAACAAAACATCTTCAATAAAGAAGTTGGATTTGTTACCTATGGTTCATTTGTCAATAATTTTACCCTTGTTGTTGTCTCCAAAGGTGACATATCCTTCGTCTATGCTAGTGAGCTTAGAGAATTGAGATAGATATCAGGTCATATGCCTTGAGCATCCACTATCAAGGTACCATCTCTTGCTCTTAGCTTGTGATGGTATACGTTTATACAAAAGAGGATGATTTTTAGGTACCCATTTGATCTTGGGTGCCTCAAAAACCAATCTAAATTGCTTATCATATTGCATGGAATTCTTTATGGTTCCTTTAGGAACTAAAATCAATTTGTTTGGACTAACCTTCTTGAATGGACAATGATAAGCTCTATGTCCATGTTTGCAACAAAAGTTGCATTTGTTTTGGTGCGAAATATGCAAGATATGACCTTTAATGAAGGTGGTTGGATTTTTGTGAGAGCTTCTCACAAAGCCGATTCCAATTCTTTTATGAACGTGACCCTTATTGGAAAGGATCATGTTCAAGGACTTGCTACCAACCTCAAATTTCTTCAAGGTATCCTTGAGTAGCAAGTTCTCCTTTTGGCGTATTTCTAAATCATGACATTTCGTACATGAAGCTAAACTATCATTATGCTCAATTTTTAATTTATCAAAATTACTAACAAGAGTATTATGCTCCTTTTTTAATAATTTATATTTTATACTAATTATTTTGCATTAATAAAATAAATCATGGAAAGTATTTAATAATTCATCAAATGATAAATCTGCATCAATTAAATTTGTTACCTCCTCTCCGATTGCCATTAGTGCATAATGAGCAACTTGTTTGGTGTTGGGCTCCTCTTCTTCAGATGCGCTTGAGTTATCCCATGTTGCTTTGAGCGCCTTCTTCTTTGGTGTTCTCTTCTTGGCTTGGGGACATTTACTTTTATAGTGTCCCAACTTCTTGCATTCATAGAAAATTACTTGGTCTTTCTTGGGTTCAAATTTATTTTTAGTGTCATTTTTAAATTTGTTTCTTTTAATGAATTTTTTAAATTTTCTTGTTAAAAGTGCCAAGTCAACATCAAAGTCCTCATCACTTGAGTTTTCTCTCAAGTGGTCTTCTTGAGTTCTAAGTGTCATATCCTTCCTGTTCTTTGGAAGGGTGTCCTCATGCTCTTCATGAGCTTTGCATGTCATTTCATAGATCATTAGTGACCCAATTAATTCTTTAAGAGGAAAGTTGTTTAAATCTTTGGCCTCTTAGATGGCCGTGACTTTAGGGTCTCAACTATTTGGAAGGGATCTTAAAATTTTATTAACGAGCTTGAAATCCGAAAAATTTTTACCGAGTCCTTTCAGACCATTGATGACATCCATAAAACGGGTGTACATGTCTCCTATGGTCTCACTCGGTTTCATTTGAAATAGTTCATAATAATGTACCAAAAGGTTGATTTTTGACTCTTTCACTCTACTCGTGCCTTCATGAGTTACTTCGAGTGTGTGCCAAATATCAAAAGCAGTTTCACAAATCGAAACACGATTGAACTCATTCTTATCTAGTGCACAAAATAAGGCATTCAAAGCCTTTGCATTTACAGCGAAAGTCTTCTTCTCCAATTCATTCCAATCGATCATTGGAAGAGAAGACTTTTGAAATCCATTTTCTACAATATTCCAAAGCTCAAAATCTATAGAAATAAGGAAGATCCTCATTCGAGTCTTCCAATAGGTGTAATCCATCCCATTGAACATGGGTGGATGTGTAATAGAGTGATCTTCTTGGTGTCCGGCAAATACCATCTCTCTTGGGTTTTAATCCAACTGAGAGTGAACCTTGCTCTGATACCAATTGTTAGGATTAAGAGCGCACTAAGAGAAGGAGGGGGGGGTGAATTAGTGTAGTGGAAAACTTTTACGATTAAAAGACTTATTGTAATTAAAGCTGATTTAACTGGAATGGTTTCAACTCAATCCTTTTGGAAGAACTTTGAACTTGAAACCTTTCGGGAAAGAGCAAGAGAAGACTAAGGTGATTTGCAGTAATGCAAATCACATAACTGAAAAACATTGGTTTCGTAAAGCTTTCGTACAAGTAAAACCGATTTTGGAAAATGTTTACGTCAAAGCGAATGTGGACGTATTTAAAGCACAGTAAGGAGGAGAGGTAGTTTGCTATAAAGGAAAGATGCTCAAAGTAAATGTAAACCGAGATTTTAGAGTAGTTCGGTCAATCGCGACCTACATCCACTTTCGGCTTCCTCCTACGACGAGATCACTGGCGTCCACTAGAGGCCTTCCTTCAATACGTGAAGGTCAACCACCCTTTTATAGCTTTTCTCCTTTTGACGGGTTTAGGAGACAACCCTTATAAGTTTTCACTCCTCTCTTGAATGATCAACACTTAGAAAGAAAGAAAGAGGAGAACTCTACTTTTACAACACTTTTAAGGCCTCAAGACTCAAGATTAAAGCAAGTTTTTTGTTATATTTCCTGCAGAAAAGGGTGGGGTTTATATAGGCCCTAATGAGTTTGAAAATGAAGCCTAAAAGTGTCCATTCCCAGATTTTCGGGATCCTAGTGGTACCACCGCCATAACTGGGTGGTACTACCGCTTGTCATCTGTCACTGAGCGGTACTACCGCTTAGTCTGGGTGGTACTATCGCTTGATAGAGCTCGGAGACTGAGCTCTGGCGGTACCACCGCTGGCAGTAATAACTATCGGTAGTACCACCGTCTAACAGAGGCGGTACTACTGCCCAGAATCCCTGGGAGGCCGAGTCTCCTGGGCGGTGCCACCACCGACCAAGAATTCTGGGTCCGAATGGGCTATTCCATTTGGCCCAATTTGGGTCTATTAAGGGCCCAGTTGGCCCCTAATTAAGTTAGTGGGATCACCTCCCAATCCTAACTTAATCTATACTCTAACTACTACAATTAAGACATCATTACTGCAATTCGTGTTCCGGCGCGTCAATCGCTCTTTCGGCGAGCTTCCGGCGAACTTCCGATGAACCCTCGGCGATGCTCCTGCAGACTCCCGACAAGTTCCTGGACTTTGCGACGATCTTCTTAGCGAGTTCCGATGAGCTTCTTTAGCAAGCTCCTGGACTTATCGGATAGTTCTCGTAGAACTTCCGACGAACGTCCAAACTTCCAACGAACTCTCGAACTCCCAATGTGATCTTGGTCTTGACTCCAGCACAACACCTGTTGTATGTCTTACTACCATTGTAGTTAATCTTGCACACGTTTCTTAACATATAGATTAGATCAACAAATGACAATTGGCTTCATCATCAAAATCCGAGATTCAACATTACATCTTTTGAGATAAGCAAGCTTTTTGCTTCTCTTTATGATGTCCAAACTAGCAACTGTTGCTTTTCTTTGCGATGCACAAGTTAGCAAATTTTGCTTCATTCTTGAGTTGTGCAAGCTAGCATCTTTCTCTTTGAGATGTGCACATTAGCAACTCTTTCTCCTCCTTTGTCATTGTCAAAAAGAGGGGAAGAATACAATTTTATCATTCTTTTCCCTTTACATCAATTTTCACATCATGAGAAAAATAAATTTGCATTATAAACATAATCTCTTGTTTATCATTCAAGCTAGCATATATTTTTTGTTCTCTTTTGCAATCTGCAAGCTAACAATCTTCTTTTTCTTTTACAATAATGATTCAATCATATCATGCGATATACAAATCATAAAAAATTCAAATTATGATGGTATCAAGAAGTTAAATTACATCCTACTATGCATGATCATAACATCACATTTTTATGCATCAAAATAATATCAAGAGTATTTCATGCATAATTTTATATTATCACATTCATTTCATCTCATCAAGAAAAATTAATTGAGTGATGAATACAAGAAGTTATACAAAGACAAAAAAAAATCATGTCATGAAAAATGAGATCATGTGAATACCAAAAGACATGATTCATTTTGACACATCTCCTCTTAAATAAAATACCAAGAAAATTTGTAGGGGTAAAAAGAAGAGATCTTGATTCAGAAAAAATTTCAAGTAATTCGAAGAATTCAAGATTATGATTTGAATAAAACTCATTCAAATTCAAATCGTCAAATCAAAATCATTTTCAAAAGATTCAAAAAAAGAAAAACATAGATAGATTAATTAATCTCTCCATTCATTATGAATCGTAAAAATTATAATTAAAAAAAAAATGATTCATATGGATAAATCTCAGTAAGAAGATACAAGAACCCATAACAAGAGATCTTGTTTCATAAATGATTTCAAGTTATAAATTACAAGAAATCAAGATCATGATTTCGATAAAAACCCATTAAATTTAAATCATTTTCATAATCCATGAGATTCATGAAAGCATAATATACATGTTTTCATTAATCTCCTTTTTGGAAAAATCGATAAAGTCTGAAAAATAAATTTTTCAAGGAGAAACCTTTCCTCTTTTAGTTGTTTCAATTCATGTGATTTATTTCATTCAAGCATGTCCTTTTTTTTATTTATGCCAATTAAAAACATGCATCAATATTTAGGATCAAAAAATAAATTTCGTCATAAAAACCATCTATCTTGTTTATAACCGAAAAAGCCACTTTTATTATAGTGAAAATCAATAATCCATAAATCACAAAAATCATCATGCATCATTTCGAAAGATAAATTTATTATGCATGATATCATCAAACATAATTTCATAAGGTATTTTTAATCAAAATCATTTTGTTTATCATAAACATGTAATTTTCATGAATATTTTCAAAATTACTAGAATGATAAGCATGAGTCCTAATTTTTGCATTTTTATTATTAAACATGTAATTTTAAAGAAAATTAATTCTAAACTAAATTAAAAAAGAAAATGCATCATGTAATTTCGAAATCAATTAGGGGGATTTTGACTACCTCATCATTGAAAGCCGTTAAGGCGTAGTTTGCCACATCGCCTTTGTTGATTTTCTCCTCATCTTCGGAGGAGCTCGATTCATCCCAATTTGTATTCTTCTTCTTGTGTTCAAAGCAAGTAGATGCATTCTTTTTGTTCTTTTTAAGTTAATTTTTAATTTTTGATTCTTGTTTTAAAATTTTCATTGAAAGTTAAAGTTCACCATCACTTGAGCTTATGCTCGAGTGGTCTTCGATTGTTCTTAGTCCGAAATCCTTCCTGCCCTTTGGAAGGTGGTTTTTAAGTTCTTTACGTACATTGCACGTCATTTCATAGGTTATCAATGACCCGATAAGTTCTTCGATAGAGAAATGGTTCAAATCTTTTGATTCTTGTAAAACCATTACTTTTGAATCCCAAGTTTTAGAAAGTGAGCGTAAAACTTTACTAGCAAGTTCAAAATTTGAAAAAGTTTTACTAAGAGCTTTTAAACCATTGATGACATTCGTAAAACGGGTGTACATGTCAATAATAGTTTCGCTCGGCTTCATTTGAAACAACTCGAAATCATATATTAAAAGATTAATCCTCGAAACTTTTGCTCTACTAGTGTGTTCATGTATGATTTCGAGAGTGTGCCAAATATCGAAAGTCGTTTCGCACAAAGAAACCCGATTGAATTCGTTTTTGTCTAAGGCGTAAAATAAGGCATTCATAGCCTTTGCATTTAAAGAAAAAGCCTTCTTTTCCAAATCATTATAATCTTTCATTGTAAGAGAAGACATTTTAAAACCGGATTCAATAATGTTCCATAAGTTCAAATCCAAAGAAAGTAAGAAAACTCTTATTCGAGTTTTCCAATAAGTGTAGTCCGTCCCATTGAAAAAGAGAGGATGAATGAGAGAGTGACCCTCTTGAAAGCCAAAAAGAGCCATTTCTCTTGGGTGTTAAACTAACTGAGAAATCATGAGGCTCTGATACTAGTTGTTAGGATCAATAGTACACTAAGACCGGGGGGGGGGGTTGGTTGAATTAGTGTAGCGAAAAATTTTTACGATTTCAAAAACCCTTTTTTCAATTGAAGCTGATTCAACGAGAATGAGTTCAACTCAATTCGTTTTGGAAGGAATTTGAGCTTGAAGTCTTAAGTAAAAATGCCAGAGAAGACTAAGGTGAATTGTAGTAGAATAAATCACAAAAACGTAGATTTCATAAAGTCTTCGTAGAAAGCTGATCTTGGAAGATGTTTTTCGTCAAAGCGAATGTAGACGTATTTAAAGCATAGTAAGGATTAGAGGCAGTTTGCTATAAAGGAAAGATGCTCAAAGTAAATGCAAACCGAGATTTTAGAGTGCTTCGGTCAATGTGACCTACATCCACTATAGGCTTCCTCCTCCGACGAGGTCATCGGCGTCCACTAAAGGCCTTCCTTCAATAGGCGAAGGCCAACCACCCTTTTACAGCTTTTCTTCTTTTGCCGGGCTTAGGAGACAACCCTTACAAGTTTCACTCCTCTCTTGAATGATCTCAACACTTCGAAGAAAGGAGGAGAATTCTAGCTTTTATAACACTTTTAAGGCCTCAAAGAATCAAGATAATGTCAAGTTTTCGTGCCCTTTCATGCAGGAAAGGGTAGGGTTTATATAGGCTCCAATGAGTTTGAAAATAGAGCATAAAAGTGTCAATTCCTGGATTTTCGGGGTCCTGGCGGTACCACCGCCAGACTAGGGCGGTACCACCGCTTGACAGAGCTCGGAGATTGAGCTCTGGTGGTACCACTGCCTGATTGGGGCGGTACCATCATCTAGAATTCCTGGAAGACCGAGTCTCTTGGGCGGTGCCACCGTCGGCCTGGAATTCTAGGTCCGAATAGGTTGTTCCATTCGGCCCAATTTGGGTCTGTTAAGGGCCCAATTGGTCCCTAATTAAGTTACTGGGATTACCTCCCAACCCTAACTTAATCTATACTTTAACTATGACAATTATGACATGATTACTGCAATTCTGTGTTCCGATACGTCAATCGCTTCTTCCAGCGAGCTTCCGGTGTACTTTTGGCGAACATCCGATGAACCCTCGGCGATGCTTCGGCGGACTCCCGACAAGCTCCTGGACTTCGCAACAATCTTCTTGGCAAGTTCTGATAAGCTTTTATGACAAGCTCTTAGACTTCTCAACTGGTTCTCGTAGAACTTTCGACGAACGTCCGGACTACCGACGAACGTGTGGACTACCGACGAACTCTCGTACTCCCAACGTGATCTTGATATTGACTCTAGGACTTCATTTTGCTACATGCCTTGCTATCATAGTTAATCTTGCACATGTAAAACATACTTCGATCCATACAATTAATACTAAGCATTAATCATGTTGTTCGATATGTCATTGGTCCCTTGACGCTTCGTCCGATTCTTCGGTGCGTCATCCTCTCTTGCGGCCTATTGCCCAATCAGCCAGTTGACTCCGTAACTCCAATATCCTTAGTGCAATATTCATTCTTCTTGGCCCGATGCCTGAATCCATGGCCCGAAGCCTTCTGTCGATACGTCAACCGATCCACCGGCTCGACGTTCAATCTTCTGACATGTTTTCCTCCGGCCCAACATGATTCTTCCTACTTTAATTATCTCATCTTGATCGAAGCATCCTACATCACTCAAAACACAAATTAAAACATAAACACTTATCAATTGGTTTCATCATCAAAATCTGAGATTCAACAAGTACGTCCACAGTCGATGAGTTGAGTGAATTATTATGGAGATAATAATTCACTGAGCTAGAAAGAGTTTTGACAAGTATGACTCATGACCAGCTCGATATTGGGCTTAGAGGGTCACACATATATGGTAGGTGTTGCGACGAGTAGAGATTCAGATATGAGATATCCGTTAGAGCCCCTATCTTATTGGATATCCAATAAACTCTTGAATTATTGGAACCTATAGATGAGAACCAAAAAAAGGCAATGAGAGATTATTGGATAGAGATCCACTAATCTAAGAGGCTTGGGTAATTGGATGGAGATCCAATACCCAATAAGGTAGGATCCAATAGGGTTAAGTTGACTGGGGGCCTCTATAAATAAGAGGGAACCAAAGGTTCATAGGCTAGAGCTTCTCTTGGTTGTCATTTCTTATTCTCCTCTCCCCTTCTCCTCTTTAGATAGTAGGCCTGGAGACTTGAAGAGCATCGTCGCAGCTCTACTGTATGGATCACTGCCAGAGAGGAGTGCGCTTGACTTCCTTCATCATCTCCAAAAGATCTATAGGGATTTAGGGATATATGATCTCCTTAGGTAACACAACTATCTCACACGTGGTTTTTAGTTTTACGGATTTTGCGCACCAATCTTTGCACGACAATAAACATATATTTGGGAAATTTGGGAAATTTGGGAATTTTATTTTCTATTCTTCCACTATGCATGTGATGTCGCTCCTAGATTTCACAACAATGATATCAGAGCCAGGTTATTCATGCGAAAGATTGGTTTTGAACTATGTGTGCTATGTTTTTGGAAGACTTTTGTCATTAAAATCATTGACACAAAAGGTGAGAGAGGGTAACTGTTGGGAAATCTTGGGGGCAACATCAGATGCGCAGCGGAAGAACAAGAAAACAAAATCCCCGATTCCCAAAGAGATGTTCGTCGTCGTGCGAAGATTGGTGCACAAAATCCGCGAAACTGAAAAACTACGTATAGAGTAGATTGTGTTACCTAGGGAGATCGTATATCCCTATTTCCTTGCAGATCTTTAGGAGAGGGTGAAGAAGGTCAAGCATCCTCCTCTCTAGTGGTGATCCACAAAGTAGGGCTGCGACGACGCTCCTTAAAACTCTAAGCCTGCTCTGAGGTGGAGAGGGGAAGGAGAATAGGAGAGGCAAGCAAAGGCTCTAGCCTATGAGGCTCTGAATCCCTCTTATTTATAGAGGTCCCCTGTCAAACCCTAATAGATCCTCCCCTAGTGGGTATTGGATCTGCATCCAATAACCCAAGCCTTTTAGATTAATGGATCTCTATCCAATAATCTCTCATGGGCTTTTATTGGATCTCGTCCATGGGATCCAATAATTCAGGGGCTTATTGGATATCCAATAAGACAAGGGCTCCGTCGGATATCTCATATCCGAACCTCTACTCATCGCAATGCCTACCATATGTGTTTGACCCTGTAGGCCCAATATCGAGCTGGCTGTGAGTCATACCTGTCAGAACTCCTTTTAACTTAGTGAATTATTATCTCTGTAATAATTCACTCGACTCATCGACTACGGACGTACTAGGCCACTACGCCGTAGTCCCCAAATGATACAGGGGAATCCAATCCATTGGACCTGTCTGTCCTCAATTGTCGTGTACCTATAGTCCCTCATCCATCTAATATCCCAAAAACCGTATATCGAGCATGGTGTTGTTAGACCCATACGGTTTCTACTCGAGTTTCGCTCTAATCGGATTCTCTCGGAGAACTCTTTTTCTCTCAACCCGAATGACCCTGGCCAGGGATTTGTCTGAGAAAGAACACATGGGATATTCCTCTCATGACGCCGAGAGTGGATTATCCTCTATTGACACTCAATAGCCCTCGTAAGGTCGACTATCACTCCCAATGACCAACTGTACTAGATCTGGTACATCCAAACCTATAAGTCTGGTATCAAAGAGTGGAGCACTTATATAGGACATCCTTGGTGTCTCAAGTCTAAGGACCAGATATACCACTAGGACTACGAAATTACTGTCTGACAATAAGGTATCATCAACCATCCAGCATTCTGTAAGCGGATCAATTAGTGAACTCATTCTCCAATGAGCACCTGTATTGTATCCCTAGTGTCCCTACATGAGCAGCTATGAGACCAGCTGCATCCATCATATGGACGAGTATACAATACACCAGTCTGTTCGGTTATCATGATGTCCTTCTCGTGTAACCTTTGACCGGAATTATTTAGGATATGTGTTTAAAGGTGAATCGATCTCATTTTCGTGATCTCATCACGATCCGATTCCCATTGCACAAATCCAAGGACATCACAATATATATATATATATATATATATATATATATATATATATATATATATATATATATATATATATATATATATATATATATATATGTAATAGTTATAAAGTTATATATGCCAAAATATAATAAAAAAAAAGATTCTTTATCAAGTCACACATGCCATCACTCACGTGATTGGCTTGCTGGGCACCTATGACTAGCAGTAGCAACTATTGCTGCCCTCGCAAGTTGGCCAATTGCTGATTGTAGCCTTCGCCGAGGCCTGGACACATGCATGCAGGTGGCTAGCGGGCAGTATGCGGGCTGTAGGCAGGCAACCGTGGGGGCTACTGTGCCTGCAGGCGTTGTGACCATGGGCTAAGGCACTCTCGGGGGCAACGACGCCTACGGGCACTGCGCCCGCAAGCAGAGGCATCGCGGGGGCAACTGCGCCTACGGGTATTATGCCCGCGGCGACAATGACGCCTGCGGGAGCTGCACTAGCGAGCAGAGCCACTCGTAGGGGCGATAGTGCTTGTAGTTGTTAGGATCAGAGCGACACTAAGAGGGTGGGGGGGGGGGGGGGGGGGGGAGGGTGAATTAGTGCAGTAGATTAAAACTCATAAGTTTGAAAACAATTTCGTAAATGTGTAGAGATTTCAATTCGATAAAGAATGACTTAGTAAAAGTAGCTCGAGTAAAGTAAAGAGATGAAAACCAAAAGCTTGCTACTAAGTAAATAAAGGTTTCAGAAAGTTAAACACTCACACATTCAAGGAACACAACATTTTAAAGTGGTTTAGTCAAATGACCTACATCCACTTGTGAAGCCTTTTTCGATGAGACTCCCAACTTTCACTAGCAAATCACTTTAAAGGGGAAGGACCAAATACCCCTCTTATAACTTTTTACAAGTGGTTCACACTCTTACAGGTTTTTCAAAGAGAAAGAGGGAGGTGAACACTTGAGCTATTGAAAAAACAAGACTTTGCTAAGGTTTTTTCTCAATTTCTAACTTCTCAAAAAGTGTCTTCTCTGCCGGAAATTAAGGGGTATTTATAGGCCCCAAGAGGATTCAAATTTAGGCTCCAAATTTGAATTACTTTTGGATTCCCGGTGTTGGCGGTGCCACCACCTATTAGTGTCTACACTGATAGTGTACTAGCGGTGCCACCGCCAAACTTCTTGGATTCTGGGTGGTGCCACCACCCAGTCTGGCAGTGAACTGGTGGTGCCACCGTCGGAACTCTCGGGTTCTGGGCGGTGCCACTGCCTAGTCCGGTTGGGTGCTAAGCAGTGCCACCACCCAATCCAATGGTACCACCGCTCGATCCTTACGGGTCACTGGTTGGGCTCCAAATTTGGCCCAAACTAGTTCATATTCGGGCCTAGTTGGCCCCTAACTAGGTTATAGGATTAACTCTTAATCCTAACCCTAATTACATGAAAATTATAAAATTAAAACATAGTCCTAAGTAGGTTTTTAACCGACAATGTCGAGTTTCCTTCCGACGATCTTTCCAGCGAACTTCCGGCGGACTTCCGATACACCCTCGGATTTCTTCCGACGGACTCCTAGTAGGCTCCCGGTCTTGTGGCGAGTTCAGCGAGTCTTTGGCAAGTAGCTGAACCTTCTCAGTGATCTCCGCGAACCTCCAATGATCTCTCCAGCGGACTTTCAAAAACTTCAGCATGTCCCCGATTCCTTCTCGGTTGGTTCCGGTAGCACTTCCGACGAATCTTCGGACTTTCGACGGACTCTCGAACACCCATCGAAGTTGACTCTGGTATTTATGTCTTCAAGTTATCGTAGTTAATCCTACACACTTAACTCAATAATATGGATTAGATTAATTAACCCATTAATTGATTTCATCATCAAAATCTGAGATTCAACAATCTCCCTCTTTTTGATGATGACAATCAATTGATGACGGAGTTAAACATAACTCCCCCTATCTATATGCCATATAATGAGAAGATAAAAACACTTGAATTCAATATCTTTAAATTCAAGCCTAAACAGATAAGTTCTATTCGTTGAACTTATCGTTATTCTCTATAAGCATGAGCAAATACGAAACTTCATATTTCTCATAATTTCAAGCTATGAAAATTATTTTCAAGTCGAATAATAAAGGACAATTATCATTTCGACAAGAGATATAAACTTTCAACATGAATCTCATGATATAAATGTAAGCATGATTTCATATGATCATGAGATGAAACGACAACCAATCTAAAAACTTTCATATCGCAATATTCTAAAAAAGTTTTGCGATGCATATAAGACATTTTTTGTGATGCATATAAGACATTTTTTTTGCGATGCATATAAGACATTTCACAACATATTAACTTTTGCAATACATATAAGTCATGCTATTACATTTGCATAAGTCATCAATCTTTTACTCATTCTTCTCCCCCTTTGTCATCAATAAAAAAGGAGATGAGATTTTAAGCATACAATTTATGATCATAAAATTATTAAAAAATAATTTAGCATTAAGATCGATCATACAAAATTCAGTATTCATAAGATCATACATAATTCATCTTATAAGAAAAATTCAGCATAAAAAGGGAGATGGCAAAATTCAGCATTAAGATTGATTATACAATGAACGCATGTCAAGGTAGCATAATAAGAAGGCATATCGATTAATTCTTAGGAGGAAATCCATAGTTCTTATATATGGCATCTAAATGTGCAAACCATCTAATAAGTTCTAGGTTTCCAAGTTCATCTAGATCAACATGTTTACCCTTATATATTGTTCTTGTTTCGAAATTAGGAAACCTAAGAGCTACTTCATTAGATCTAAAAAGGTTTTGGTCATAGGAATCTCCTTCCACCCTCTTCCCTTTGGTTCTTGATGATCTCTTAGGAGACATATCTAATCAAGATGATAGATCAAGAAAGAACTGTAAAGAATAGGCCAAATAATGAGAGGAAGAAAGAAAGATTTTAGATCTTACCTTATAGAGAATTCCTTGGGAGGTAGAGAGCTTGATCCAACAAGAATCCCTCTCTTAGGCTTCTAGAGGTTAGAATGAGGGTGAAAGAAGTTTAGAGGGTTTTGTGGGAGTTATAGGGAGAGTTCTCACGGGTTGGGGGCGATTCCACCGCCGACCCTAACTCATCTATTTATGAGGTTTCTCGGGCAGTGCTACCGCTAATCCGAGCTGTGCCACCACTAATCCGAGCAGTGCCACCGCCTGGGGACCGAGCGCCCAGGCGGTGCAACCGTCGGTTTTGGCGATGCCACCGCTGGCGTGCCAAAATTTTTTTTTTCTTCCCCCCCCCCCCCCCCCCCCCCCCCCCCCCCCACCTTTTTTTTTTTTTTTCAGAAGTGTTTGATTCAAGATAGGATAGGGTCTTGGATTGCTCTTTAAGATGTCATTTGGAATCGAAAAAAAAAGAGGAAGAAGTCAAATCCACGAAAACCGGAAAGAGGATGAAAATTTTTAAAAAATACACACAATTAAGCTAATCATAAGGACAATTTAACATGCCTAATTCCCTTCTAATAAAGTCAAATTGATCTTCATTTAAGGCTTTTATAAAAAAGTTTACTAATTGATGCTTTGTATTAATAAACTCTAGAATGACATTATTGTTAAGGACATGATCGCGTATAAAATGATTCTTAATGTCGATATGCTTAGTCCTAGAGTGTTGAATTGAATTTTTGGTAAGACAAATGACACTTGTATTATCACATTTTATGGTACTGTTCTTCAAGTAAATTCCATAGTCTTCCAATGTATTCTTCATCCAAACAACGTATGTGCAGCATGCACTTGCAGCTATGTATTCGGCTTCCGCCATCGATAGTGCAATCGAATTTTGTTTCTTGGAAGTCCAAGAAACAAGTGCATGTCCTAAAAATTGGCATGTTCTGGATGTGCTTTTTCTATCTATCATGCATCCACCAAAATCGACATCTGCATAAGCTATTAAATCGAATTTATCAGATTTCGGATACCACAATCCTAAATTGGGAGTTCCTTTAAGATATCTAAAACTTCTTTTAACACTTTTAAGATGAGATAATTTAGGATTAGATTGAAACCTAGCATAAAGTCCTACACTAAACATGATATCCGGTCTAGTCACAGTGAGGTAAAATAGACTACCTATCATTCCCCTATACATTTTTTGATCAAAGTTTTCACCATTTTCATCCATATCTAACTTAGTGGAAGTACTCATAGGAGTGTTTATCGCTTTTGATCCATCCATGTTAAATCATTTTAACAATTCTAATATATATTTAGATTGATTAAGAAATATACCATCACTAAGTTATTTAATTTGCAATCCTAAAAAGAAGGTTAATTCACCCATTAGACTTATTTCAAATTCATGACTCATACACTTGGCAAATGATTCATATAGTGATTCATCTGAAGAACAAAAAATAATATCATCAACATAAATTTACACAATAAGAAAATTATTTTCAAAGTGTTTGATAAACAATTAGTATCAACTTTGCCTTTGGTAAAATTATTTAAAATAAGAAAGGAACTAAGCCTTTTATACCAAGCTCTAGGAGCTTGTTTCAAGCCATAGAGAGCCTTAGTCAATTTGAATACATAATTAGGAAGAAGAGAATTTTCAAATCCCGGAGGTTGTTCAATATACACTTCTTCAGAAATAAAACCATTTAAGAAAGCACTTTTGATATCCATTTGAAATAGTTTAAAATCATTACTACTAGCATAGGCAAGGAGCATCCTAATGGTTTCTAATCTTGCCACAGGAATAAAGGTCTCTTCGTAGTCGATACATTCTTTTTGGTTGAAACCTTTGGCCACTAGTTTAGCCTTGTTTCTAACCATGATACCGCATTCATCTTGCTTGTTTCTAAAGACCCATTTAGTGCCAATGACTAAATGGTCACTAAGTCTAGGAATAAGCATCCATACCTCATTTCTCTCAAATTGGTTCAATTCCTCTTGCATTGCAATAACCCATGAATCATCTTTCAAGGCTTCGTCAATGCATTTAGGTTCAATTTGAGAAAGGAAGGTGGCGTTAGCACAAAAATTCTTGAAGGAAGAACGAGTTTGAACCCCTTTTGATGTATCTCCTATAATTAGCTCCTTTGGATGAGCATCTACATACTTTCATTCCTTAGGTAAGGAAATTTCGGAAGAAGATACATCCAAGTTGCTATTTTGAGGAGGGGGTTCATTTAAATTCAAATTATCAAAACCAAAATCATCATCAAAATTATTTTTTTTAACTCGAAAATTTCATTAAAAGCTACATGAATAGACTCTTCCATAACTAAGGTTCTTTTGTTAAAAACATGAAAAGCCTTAGAAACGGAAGAGTAACCAAGAAAGATGCCTTCATCGGATTTAGCATCAAATTTTCCTAAGGCATCCTTTTCATTCAAAATAAATCATTTGCAATCGAAAACTTTAAAATAAGAAACATTTGGTTTTTTGTTATTCCATAATTCATAGGGAGTTTTTGATAGAGATGGTCTTATTAGAACCCTATTCATGACATAGCAAGCCGTATTAACGGCTTCGGCCCAAAAGTACTTAGGTAGACTATGTTCATTTAACATGGTTCTTGCCATTTCTTGTAAATTTTTATTTTTTCTTTCAACTACCCCATTTTGTTGAGGATTTCTCGGAGTGGAGAAGTTGTGGTTATATCCATTGGATTCACAAAAAACTTTGGAAGTCACGGTTTTGAAATTCGCCATCGTGATCACTTCGAATTGATGAAATCATAAAGCCTTTTTCGTTTTGAGTCAGCGTACAAAATTTAGAGAAACATTTGAAACAATCACTTTTGTGAGCCAAGAAATAGGTCCAAGCATATCTACTATAGTCATCTACAATTACGAAGGCATATTTGCTTCCTCCTAGACTCATTGTGTCAATTGGTCCAAATAAGTCTAAATGGATTAATTACAATGGTCTAATGGTGCTAATTTGATTTTTTGGTTTGAAACTAGTTTTTATTTGTTTTCCTAGTTGACAAGCATCACACACTTTGTCCTTAACAAACTTCATATTGAGAATCCCTCGTACTAACTCTCTAGATGAAATCTTAGATATTAATTTCATACTTGCATGGCCTAATCTCCTATGCCAAAGCCAAGCATCATCATTTAAAACGAAAAAGCACATTTCATTATTAAGTTTATCAAGGTGGATGGTGCAGACATTATTTTATTTTAAGGCAATCATTGATATGCTATTGTTTGGTTTTTCAATAATGCACATATTAGATTCAAATCTAACGATGTAACCTTTATCGCATAATTGACTAATGCTTAAGAGATTATGTTTCAATCCATCAACTAGCAACACATCATCAATTGAAAAAAATGATTTGTTACCTATGGTTCCCTTGCCAATGATTTTACCTTTGTTGTTGTCTCCGAAGGTGACATACCCTTCTTCTTTGCTAGTGAGCATAGAGAAATGAGATGGATCTCCGGTCATGTGCCTTGAGCATCCACTATCAAGATACCATCTCTTGCTCCTAGCTTGTAAGTTTGTTTACAAAAGAGAATGGTTTTTAGGTACCCATTTGATTTTGGGTGCCTCAAAAATTGATCTACAAATTTTGTCATTCATCATTGAATTATTTATAGTTCATTTAGGAACCCATATCAACTTATGTGGACTAATTTTCTTAAATGGATATTTGTAAACAACATGTCCGGATTTACAACAAAAGTTACATTTCAAATGAGGTGAAACATGTAATGTGAGTCCTTTAATGAAGGTGGTAGGATTTTGGTGAGATCATCTCACAAAACCAATTCCACTTCTATTTACGACATGATCCTTGTTTGCAAGGATTATGTCCAAGCCTTTGCTACCGACCTTAAACTTGTTTAAGATATCTTTAAGTAGCAAATTATTATCTTTTATTACTTCTAAGTGTTCACACTTAGAGCAAGGAGGAGTTTGAATATTATCAAGCTTATTTTGTAGAAAGGCATGCTCTTTATTTAATAGATTAAACTTCTCACTAATAGTTCTACACTCATCAAATAATTCGTGAATAGCAACAGAAAGTTCATCGAAAGATAAATCTTCATTAATTAAATCACATACCTCTCCTCCTAAAGCCATTAGTGCGAAGTTTGCCTCCTCTTTGTTGCTAGCTTCTTCATTTTCGGAATCACTTGAGTCGTCCCAAGTCACTTTTAAAGCTTTCTTCTTCTTCGGTTGCTTCTTCTTGGCTTGGGGGCATTCATTTTTTAAGTGCCCCAGCTTCTTGCATTCGTAGCATATTACTTGGTTCTTTTTATATTCAAGTTTGTCTTTGGTGTCATTTTTAAATTTGTTTTTTCTTATAAATTTTTAAAATTTTTGAGTTAAAAGTGCAATGTCATCGTCACTGTCCTCATCACTTGATGTTCTTCTCAAGTGGTCTTCTTGTGTTCTAAGTACCATATCCTTCCTGTTCTTTGGAAGGGGATTCTCGAGCTCTTCATGAACATGGCACATCATTTCGTAGGTCATAAGAGACCCAATAAGTTCTTCGAGAGGAAATGTTTTGAGGTCCTTGGCCTCTTGAATGGCCGTAACTTTTGGATCCTAACTCTTTGGAAGAGATCTTAAAATTTTAGTTACTAGTTCAAAGTTAGAAAACCTTTACCAAGAGCTTTGAGTCCATTGATAACATCCGTGAAATGGGTATACATGTCTCTGATGGACTCACTTAGTTTCATCCAGAAAAGTTCGTAAGAATGCACAAGAATATTGATTTTGGACTCTTTCACTCGGCTAGTGCCTTCATGAGTGACCTCAAGAGTTCTCCAAATATCAAAAGCTGAATCACAAATCGAAACACGATTAAATTCATTTTTGTCAAGTACACAAAACAAGGCATTCATAGCCTTTGCATTTAAAGCAAAAACCTTCTTCTCCGATTCATCCCATTCGCTCATCGGAAGAGAAGATTTTTGAAATCTATTTTCAACAATAGTCCAAAGCTCAAAATTCATGAAAATAAGGAAGATCCTCATATGAGTCTTCCAATACATGTAATCCGACCCATTAAACATAGGCGGACGTGTAATAGAGTGTCCCTCTTGTATGCCGGAGTAAGCCATCTCTCTTGGATATTAAACCAAATATGAGAGTGAGCCTTGCTCTGATACCAATTGTTAGGATCGAAGCGGCACTAAGAGGGGGGGGGCGGGGGTGAATTAGCGCAGCGGATTAAAACTCGTAAGTTTGAAAATGATTTTGTAAATGTGTAGAGATTTCGATTCAACAAAGAATGACTTAGTAAAAGTAGCTCGAGTAAAGTAAGGAGATGAAAACCAAAAGCTTGCTGCTAAGTAAATAAAGGTTTCAGAAAGTTAAACACTTACACATTCAAGGAACACAACATTTTAAAGTGGTTCGGTCAAATGACCTACATCCACTTGCGAAGCCTTCTTCGATGAGGCTCCCAACTTCCACTAACAAATCACTTTGAAGGGGAAGGACCAAATACCCCTCTTACAACCTTTTACAAGTGGTTCACACTCTTACAGATTTTTCAAAGAGAAAGAGGGAGGTGAACACTTAAGCTATTGAAAAAATAAGACTTTGTTAAGGCATTTTCTCAATTTCTAACTTCTCAAAAGGTGTCTTTTCTGCTAAGAATTGAGGGGTATTTATAGGCCCCAAGAGGATTCAAATTTGGGCTCCAAATTTGAATTACTTTTAGGTTCCCGGTGTTGGCGATGCTACCGCCTATCAATGGCGGTGCCGCCGCCAGACTTCTCGGATTCTGGGCGGTGCCACCGCCCAGTCCGACGGTACCACCGCCTGATCCTTACGGGTCACTAGTTGGGCAACAAATTTGGCCCAAACCAGTTCATATTCGGTCACAGTTGGCCCATAACCAGGTTATAGGATTAACTCTTAATCCTAACCCTAATTACATGTAAACTATGAAATTAAGACATAGTCCTAAACAGGTTTTTAACCGGGTAATGTCGAGTTTCCTTCCGGCGAGCTTTCTGATGAACTTCCGGCAAACTTCCAATACACCCTCAGATTTCTTCCGACGGACTCCCAGCAGGCTCTCGGTCTTGTGGCGAGTTCAACGAGTCTTTGGCAAGTAGCCGAACCTTCTCGGTGATCTCCGCTAACCTCCGACGATCTCTCCGATGGACTTCCGAAAACTTCGGCAAGTCCCCGATTCCTTCTCGGTTGGTTCTGGCAGCACTTCCGGCGAATCTTCGGACTTTTGGCGAACTCTCGAACACCCATCGAACTTGACTCCGGTAGACTTGCTTTATGTCTTCAAGCTATCATAGTTAATCCTGCACACTTAACTCAAAAATATGGATTAGATCAATTAACCCATCAATTGATTTCATCATCAAAATCCGAGATTCAATAGTAGGGGCGCCTGCTCATGGGCACACCACCTTCGGGTGAGCCTCCCATGGGCTGGGGCGGCACCCCCTCCCCTCGGCGCAATGGTCGCCAGCGGCAAGGTGGTGGCGGCCACACCATAGAATGCAGAGGAGAAAGAGGAGTAGGGTTTTCTAGCAAAAGATAATTTTACGCCTTGAAATTTCATAAATTTCGAGCTTTTTTTGTCTAAATTACCGAAGTACCCCTCATAATTCAAACAATTCATTACATGTCTTCGATTTCATAAAATATTAATTAATTAAAAGTTTAATTATTATTATTTTTATTATTATCTAGTAGTCCTGCATGATGATGATTAAGTTGTAATAATAATAAATGAGAAATTTATTTTATTTCTCAAAATAGAGGCTCGTAGGCCCTAATAATAATAATAATAATCACATCACATGTACACACATCACACGGTCCATGATCATCCGTCCACATATAATAAATTAGGGCCTGCGAGCCTCTATTTTATTTCTCGTTTATTGTCGGGCTTGCATCCCTATGATTATGTTGTAATCACACAAATAGGCATAGCGGGAGTATGGAAGCGATAGTAGAACCCACTGTTAGGATCGAGTTGGCACAAAGAGGGGGAGGTGAATTAGTGCAGCGGATAAAACACGTCGGTTTTAAAAAAACTTCATACGATAAAAACTGATTTCAGAAATGTGAGTTTAACTTGAAAGCATATGGAAGAGTGTAATGAGAAGGTAAAGAAAGTAAGGCAGTTTGCAAGGGAGATAAATAACAAAACATAAATGCAAATCGTTTTATAGTGGTTCGGTCGTTGTGACCTACATCCACTCCACTGATTTCTCTTCTATCAAGGCCATCGACATCCACTAATGATCTTCTTTCAATCGGGCGAAGATCAACTATCCTTTTACACCTTCTCCTTTTCACAGGTTTAGGAGACAACCTTTACACCCCTCTTTTATAATGTTTCCCTCACACACCTCTCTTAAAACTCTCTCTAAGCTTTAGGAGGAGGGAACTCAACTTTCTAATAGGGTTTACAATTTTAGCATTACATGCTCAATTTTCTTGCTACTCTATGCAGGAATAGTTGGGGTATTTATAAACTCCAAATGACTGTTGAATCTCGGATTTTGATGATGAAGTCAATTGTCATTTGATGTCTAATCTATGTGTTGAGATAAGTGTGCAGGATTAACTACGATGAAAGTAAGACATGCAGCAGGAGTTACGCCGGAGTCATGACAATGATCACGTTGGGAGTTCGAGAGCTCGACGGAAGTTCGGAGAGTCGTCGGAGGTTCTGCGGGAACAAATCCGAGAAGTCCAGAAGCTTACCAAAGAAGCTCGTCGAAACTTGCCAAGTGGATCGTCGCAAGTCCAGGAGTTTGCCGGAAGTCCGCAGGAGTATCACCGAGGGTTCATCGGATGATCGACGGAAGTTCGTCGGAAACTCGTCGGAAGAAGCGATTGACGCACCGGAGCAAGCTGCAGAAATTGTCTTAGGATTTATCGTAGTTAGCACTAATGATTAAGTTGAAAATGGGAGGTGATCCCATTAACTTAATCTTGGGGCAATTGGGCCCCTAAAAAACCCAAATTGGGCCGAATGGATCAACCCATTCGGACCCTAGTTGCTGTGGGAGGTGCAACCGCCCAAGCCAGGAGGTAGCACCGCCTGGGCTAAGTCTCCCAGGGAGACTAGGCGGTGCAACCGCCTGGGCTCAGTCTCCGAGCGAGACTGGGCGGTGCAACCTCTCCTGACAAGAGGTAGCACCGCTTGAGCTCAAGTTTCGAGCTCTGCCAAGCGGTGCAACCGCCCCAGTCAGGAGGTGCAACCGCCTGAGCTCGGTCTTCGAGCTCTGGCAGAGAGGTGCAACCGCCCCTGACAGAGGTGGCACCGCTCAGAGGCTCAGTCTTCGAGCTCTGCCAGGCGGTGCAATTGCCCCAGTCAGGAGGTGCAACCGCCTGATCCCGGAATTCTGGGAATTGATAGTTTTGAGCTCCAAATTTGAACTGGGTTGGGGCCTATAAATACCCCACCCATTCAGCACTGAAAGGTAGCAACTTACACTCGAAATCTTGATATCTTTCTGTGATTCTTAGAGCTCAAAACTGTTGTAAAGACCAAAAGTTCTCCTCCTTCTGTTCTTCAAAGTTTGAGTTGTAAAGAGAGGAGAGAAAACTTCTGTAAGGGTTGTCTCTTGAGCCCGTCAAAAGGAGTGAATATGTAAAAGGGTGGTTGGCCTTCGCCTATTGAAGGAAGGCCTCTAGTTGACGTCGGTGACCTCGTCGGTGGAGGAAGCCAAAAGTGGAGTAGGTCAAGATTGACCGAACCACTCTAAATCTCGGTTTGCATTTCCTTTGAGCATTTTACCTTCACTGTAAACTTTTCAATAGCTTACTGCCTTCTGCGATTTTACGAACGAGTTTCTAAGTTCAGAACTTTCCGAATCTGCGTTTAGACGTAAATCGGCTTTTCTCGTACGATCATCATATTTTAGTTTACGTTTACGTTTTGATTTCAATCATAACTGTTTACTGCCTTCTGCGATCTTACGAATAGGTTTCTAAGTTCAGAACTTTCTAAATCTGCGTTTAGACGTAAATCGACTTATATCGTACGAACGTCGCATTTCAGTTTGCGCTTGTATTATGCTTTCTATCATAAACTGCAAATTGCCTTCGTAGATCTACTTTAACGTCATCTCGCTTAATCTCAAGTTAAAGTAATCTTAGAATCGGCTTTCACATCGAAATCATTTTTATCGAACGAACGCAGCTTTCATTTTAATCGCTGAAAAATTTCCGCTGTACTAATTCACCCCCCCTCTTAGTGCTCTTGATCCTAACAATTGGTATCAGAGCTCGGTTAACTCTCAAACGGATTAAAACCCAAGAGAGATGGCTTACGCCGGAAACCAAGAGGGCCATTCTGTTACACGCCCATCCATGTTTAATGGGACGGACTACACCTATTGGAAGACCCGAATGAGGATCTTTCTTATTTCTATGGACTTTGAACTTTGGAATCTTGTCGAGAATGATTTTTCGAAGTCTTCTCTTCCAATGATCGATTGGAATGATTTGGAGAAGAAGGCTTTCGCTCTTAATGCAAAGGCTATGAATGCCTTATTTTGTGCACTTGATAAAAACGAGTTTAATCGTGTTTCGATTTGTGATACCGCATTTGATATTTGGCACACACTCGAAGTGACTCATGAAGGCACAAGTAGAGTGAAAGAGTCAAAAATCAATCTTTTGTTACACTCTTTTGAACTTTTCCGGATGAAACCGAGTGAGACTATTGGCGACATGTTTACCCGTTTCACGGATGTCGTCAACAGTCTAAAAGGACTCGGAAAAAGTTTTTCGAATTTTGAGCTCGTAAATAAGATTCTAAGATCCCTTCCTAAGAGTTGGGATCCTAAAGTCACTGCTATTCAAGAGGCAAAAGATCTAAACAACTTCCCTCTTGAAGAACTAATTGGGTCATTAATGACCTACGAGATGACTTGCAAAGCTTATGAAGAGCAAGAAGACATCCTTCCAAAGAACAGGAAGGATATGACACTTAGAACTTTGGAAGACCACTTGAAAGAAAACTCAAGTGATGAGGACTGTGACGATGACTTGGCACTTCTAACAAGAAAATTTAAAAAATTCATTAAAAGAAACAAGATTAAGAATGACACTAAAAATAAACTTGAACCCAAGAAGGACCAAGTTATTTGCTATGAGTGCAAAAAGCCGGGACACTACAAGAGTGATTGTCCCCAAGCCAAAAAGAGAACAATAAAGAAGAAGGCGCTCAAAGCAACATGGGATGATTCGAGCGCGTTCGAAGAAGAGGAGTCCAACACCGAGCAAGTTGCTCATTATGCCTTAATGGCCATCGGAGAGGAGGTAACAAATTTATTAGATGCAGATTTATCTTTCGATGAATTATTAAATGCCTTCCATGACTTATTTGATGAATGCAAGATGATCAATAGAAAATATAAATTGCTAAAAAAGGAGCATGATAGTCTTACTTGTGATTTTGATAAGTTAAAAACTGAATATCATGATAGTTTAGATCCATGCATCAAATGCCATGATCTAGAAACTCTCCAAAAAGAAAACTTGCTACTTAAAGACACCTTGAAGAAATTCGAGGTTGGTAGCAAGTCATTAAACATGATCCTTGCAAACAAGGGTCACGTTCCAAAAAGGAGTGGAATTGGATTTGTGAGAAGTTCTTACCAAAATCCTGTTAGGATCGGAGCGGCACTAAGAGGGGGGGGGTGAATTAGTGCAGCGGATTAAAACTTCGATTTTAACAAAATCTTTCGTACGTTAAGAACGAAACTTGAGAAATTTAACTTGAAGGCGTATTCTTAAAATTGTGCAGCAAGAGTAATAAGGAACTAAAGCAGTAAGAAGATTTGCAGTAATGTAAATGACAATAATAAAAAGCAAACCAGAGATTACGCCGATTTTTAGAGTGGTTCGGTCAAATGACCTACTCCACTTGCGAGGCCCCTCTTCGATGAGGCTCCCACCTTCCACTAGCAAGTCTCTTGAAATGGAAGGGTAAACACCCCTCTTACAACCTTTTACAAGCAGCTCAACCTCTTACAAATTTTCAATAAGAAAGGAGGAGGAGAACTCTCTAGCAAATTGAAAACAAGACTTGCTAAGACTTTCTAAGACTTTTCTCTCAATCAAAATGCTTCTCAAAAGTTGTAACCTCAGCTGAGATTTGAGGGGTATTTATAGGCCTCAAGAGGATTCAAATTTTGGGTTTCAAAATTTGAATTCTCTTAGGGTTCCCGGTGCTGGAGGTTCCACCGCCCAGCCAGGCGGTGCCACCGCCCAGCGCTCGGGTGCTGGGCGGTGCCACCGCCCAGCCAGGAGGTGTCACCGCCCAGCTAGGCGGTGCCACCGCCTACAGTGTTTTCAGCCCAACTACAGTGTTTTCAGCCACTAGTTGGGCTTCAATCTTGGCTCTCTAGTTCGCTGGTTTAGCTTAATTTTTAGCCTAAACCAACTCTGACTTTGGGCCCAGTTGGCCCCTAACCAGGATATAGGATTATCTCTTAATCCTAATCCTAATTACAAGTGGACTACATAACCAAAACACATCCTAAGCAAATTTTCAACCGCGAACGTCGAGTCTTGTTCCGGCGAGCTTTCCGACGAACTTCTTCCGACGGACTCCCTGCAAGCTCCCAATCTTTGTGATGACTTTTAACGAGTAGCCGAGCCTTCTCGGTGATCTCCGCGAGCCTCCGACGATTTCTTCGGCGAACTTCCGACACGTTCCCGATTTCTTCTCGGATGGTTCCGGCAGCATCTCCGATGATTCTTCGGTCTCTTAAACGTCCATCGAGCTCGACTCCGGTATTCTCGCTTTGTGTTTTTTGGTTATCGTAGTTAATCCTGCACACACAAGCAAACACTCTACTCCGATCTAGACAATTATTATAACGCAAATTGACATTCTGTTGCCCGGCACGTCATTGGTTGGCGCTTCGTCCGATTCTTCGATGCATCGTCCTCACTTGCGGCTTGTTGCCCAATCGGCGGTTGACCTCCGCAACCCCGATATCCTTGGCGTAATTTCGCTCTCCTTGGCCCGATGCCCGACGCCCGAAGCCTTCTGCCATCCAATATCCTGACGTGATCTCCTCCGACGCAACGTCAATTCCTCCTGCGTTAATTGTCTAATCCTGATCGAGTAGACCTGCATCACTCAAAATACAGTTAAACATCTAAACACAATCAATTAGTTTCATTATCAAAATATGAGATTCAACAAATCCAACCACCTTCATAAAAGGCCCCATCTTACATGTTCAACACCAAACCAAATGCAACTTTTGTTGCAAACTTGGACACGATACGCACTATTGTCCATTCAAGAAAATTAGTCCAAACAAATTGATTTGGGTTCCTAAAGGAACCATGATAAATTCTATGCAACATGATAGACAATATAGATCTATTTGTGGGGCACCCAAAAGCAAATGGGTACCTAAAAATTATCCCTTCCTGTAAAAACATTAAAAACATAAAAATTTTAGGCTAGAGCAAGAAATAATATTCTGCTCCTTGACTCTCAATATTCATAACCCAAAAAGGAACTCGCAATGCTCTCTAGCCTAAATTACAAACGAAGATTATAAATTTAAAATCACAAATGCGACTTAGATACAACCTTATTTGACTTTTCAGAATTAGAAACGTATGATTCCCAAATTCACATATCCCCTGGATTTTCGAACCCATCAATTTCATCCGTTCATAACCTTCGAATCTAACTCTGTATCATGAAGTGACTAAGTCTGTCATGAATTTGCAAGACTTACCAACTTGATGAAACTAATCACTCAAATATCATCCAAAGAACTTGTAAGAGGAATTCCTCATATCAAGTTCATCAAAGATAATGTATGTGATGCTTGCCAATTAGGTAAACAAATTAAGGGTAGTTTCAAAACTAAGAATCAAATAAGCACCTCTAGGCCCTTACAATTGATCCATATGGACTTGTTCGGACCAATCTCTACATCGAGTCTAGGAGGTAGCAAATATGCCTTTGTCATTGTTGATGACTATAACAGATATACATGGACCTACTTCTTAAAACAGAAAAATGAATGCTTTAGATATTTTACCAAGTTTTGTAAACTTGTTCAAAATGAGAAGGGTTCTATGATTTCGTCAATTAGAAGTGATCATGGTGGAGAATTTCAAAACCATGATTTCCAAGAATTCAGTGAACTCAATGGATACAATCATAATTTCTCTACTCCAAGAAATCCTCAACAAAATGGGGTAGTAGAAAGAAAAAATCGAAATTTACAAGAAATGGCAAGAACTATGTTGAATGAACGTAGCCTACCCAAATATTTTTGGGCCGAAGCCGTAAACACTGCATGCTATATTTTGAATAGAGTTCTAGTAAGACCCTTACTCACCAAAACTCCTTATGAGTTATGGAATAACAAAAAAGGATAACTTAGGAAAATTTGATGCTAAATCCGATGAAGGAATCTTTCTTGGTTATTCTTCGGTTTCTAAAGCTTTTCGTATCTTCAATAAAAGAACTTTAATTATTGAAGAATCCATTCATGTTGTTTTCAATGAGATTTCCGAAATTAGGAAAAATGATCTTGATGATGATGTTAATTTTGATTCTTTGAATTTAAATGAAACCCCGTCTCCAACTAGCAACTTGGATGCATCCACTTCCCAGATTTCCTTACCCAAGGATTGGAAGTATGTAGATGCTCATCCTAAGGAGCTAATCTTAGGAGACACATCAAAGGGGGTTCAAACACGATCTTCTCTTAAAAATTTTTGTGCCAACGCCGCTTTTCTCTCCCAAATTGAACCCAAATGTGTTGATGAAGCCATAAAAGATGATTCATGGATTATCGCAATGCAAGATGAATTGAATCAATTTGAGAGAAATGAGGTGTGACGCTTGTTCCTAGGCCAAATGACCATTTAGTTATTGGTACTAAATGGGTCATTAGAAACAAGCAAGATGAAAATGGTATCGTGGTTAGAAACAAGGCTAGATTAGTGGCCAAAGGTTTCAACCAAGAAGAAGGTATCGATTACGAAGAAACCTTCGCTCCTGTGGCTCGATTAGAAGCCATAAGGATGCTCCTTGCCTACGCTAGTAGTAATAATTTTAAGTTGTTTCAAATGGATGTTAAAAGCGCTTTTCTTAATGGCTTTATTTCCGAAGAAGTCTATGTTGAACAACCTCCTGGATTTGAAAATAATAGTCTCCCTAATCATGTGTTTAGATTAACTAAAGCTCTCTATGGTTTAAAACAAGCTCCAAGGGCTTGGTATGAGAGACTTAGTTCTTTTCTTATTGAAAATAATTTCATAAAAGGCAAGGTTGATACTACATTATTCATCAAGAACTTTGAAAATAATTTTCTCATTGTTCAAATTTATGTTGATGATATTATCTTTGGTTCTACGAATTAATCTCTCTGTGAATCTTTTGCTAAAACTACGAGTCTTGAATTCGAAATGAGTTTAATGGGAGAGTTAACATTCTTCTTAGGTTTACAAATCAAACAACTAAGTAATGGCATCTTTATTAGTCAAACTAAATATGCTATAAATTTACTAAAGAAGTTTAATATGAATAACTCAAAAGCTATTAACACTCCTATGAGCACCTCCACTAAGTTAGAAATTGATGAAAGTGGAGAAAGCTTCGATCAAAAAACTTATAGGGGTATGATAGGAAGTTTACTTTAGCTCACTACAACTAGACCAGACATCATGTTCAGGGTAGGACTTTGTGCTAGATTTCAATCAAACCCTAAGATATCTCATCTTAAAGCAGTTAAAAGAATACTCAGATATCTTAATGGTACCACAAATCTAGGATTATGGTACCCAAAATCAAAGAATCTTGAGTTAATTGCTTATGCTAATGCGGACTTTGCTGGCTGTAGATTAGATAGAAAAAGCACATCAGGAACATGTCAATTCTTAGGACATGCCCTTGTTTCTTAGTCATCTAAGAAACAAAACTCGGTTGCACTATCGACAACCGAAGCTGAATATATTGCAGCAAGTGCATGCTGTGCACAAGTTGTATGGATGAAAAATACCTTAGAAGATTATAAAGTTCATCTTAAAAATATTCTCATTAAATGTGATAACACAAGTGCAATATGCTTAACAAAGAACCCTATACAACACTCAAGAACAAAACATATTGATATTAGACATCATTTTATACGAGATCATGTTACTAATCATGATGTAATTATAGAGTTCATTGATACTAAACATCAACTAGCCGATATTTTTACAAAACCTCTAAGTGAAGAACAATTTGATTTTATAAGAAGAGAATTAGGAATGTTGATGTGTCCGAATACTTAAACTAGTTAAAATTACTTTTCGGACTTTATTGAATGATCAAATCACTTGATTTCCATGTGTTGAAATGTTTTGATTTTTGTAGCATAATCTTGTCTGAATGCATGAAAGAATTCATGTCATTTTCGGACTCGCTTAACAGCTGGAATGACAAAAATCAAACACACTCTTATGAAAAATATTTTTTCGAAATGGATTTGATCAAATGACTTTCCTCCTTCATGCACAAAGAATTATAACATACAAGGAGAAGAAGTATTCAAAGCATTATACTTATCATGCCTTCCTTTATATGCTTGATAACTTACTTATATTGATCTCCTGGTATCACATCTACCATGCTTTTTATTGATGACAAAGGGGGAGAAATATATGAATTGATTTGATGCTATAAACACTGATGCTATGATTATGCCATGCCTGCATCATCAAGAGATATATGAAAAGATGCCATATATAGAAATGCAACACTTGCTAAAATATAAGAAATGTGTGCATCATGTAATGATATCAAAATCTTACTTCACAGCTTTACATGTTGATATCTTACAATATGATGAATTGCTACTATTACCATCATTCAAACTTGTAATGTAAAATCTTACAATATGGTGAATTGCTACTATTACCATCATTCAAACTTGTAATGTAAAATTTGAAAATGAATGTCAAGCCTTGACATCATCTTCAAAGAGATACATCATGATAGGAATCATGATGGGAATATGTCTCTTGAATTTATAAGGGTTTTAAATTCAAGAATGACTTATCTCAAGTATGGTATATAGACAGGGGGAGTTAAGGTTAACTCCATTATCAATTGATTGTCATCATCAAAAAGGGGGAGATTGTTGAATCTCGGATTTTGATGATGAAGTCAATTGTCATTTGATGTCTAATCTATGTGTTGAGATAAGTGTGCAGGATTAACTACGATGAAAGTAAGACATGCAGCAGGAGTTACGCCGGAGTCATGACAATGATCACGTTGGGAGTTCGAGAGCTCGACGGAAGTTCGGACAGTCGTCGGAGGTTCTGTGGGAACAAATCCGAGAAGTCCAGAAGCTTACCAAAGAAGCTCGTCGGAACTTGCCAAGTGGATCGTCGCAAGTCTAGGAGTTTACCGGAAGTCCGCAGGAGTATCACCGAGGGTTCATCGGATGATCGACGGAAGTTCGCCGGAAACTCGCCGGAAGAAGCGATTGACGCACTGGAGCAAGCTGCAGAAATTATCTTAGGATTTATCGTAGTTAGCACTAATGATTAAGTTGAAAATGGGAGGTGATCGCATTAGCTTAATCTTGGGGCAATTGGGCCCCTGAAAAACCCAAATTGTGCCGAATGGATCAACCCATTCGGACCCTGGTTGCTGTGGGAGGTGCAACCGCCCAAGCCAGGAGGTAGCACCGCCTGGGCTAAGTCTCCCAGGGAGACTGGGCGGTGCAACCGCCCCAGCTAGGAGGTGCAACCGCCTGGGCTCAGTCTCCGAGCGAGACTGGGCGGTGCAACCTCTCCTGACAAGAGGTGGCACCGCCTGAGCTCAAGTTTCGAGCTCTGCCAGGCGGTGCAACCGCCCTAGTCAGGAGGTGCAACCGCCTGAGCTCGGTCTTCGAGCTCTAGCAGAGAGGTGCAACCGCCCCTGACAGAGGTGGCACCGCCCAGAGGCTCAGTCTTTGAGCTCTGCTAGGCGGTGCAACCGCCTGATCCCGGAATTCCGGGAATTGATAGTTTTGAGCTTCAAATTTGAACTGGGTTGGGGCCTATAAATACCCCACCCATTTAGCACTGAAAGGTAGCAACTTACACTCGAAATCTTGATATCTTTCTGTGATTCTTAGAGCTCAAAACTGTTGTAAAGACCAAAAGTTCTCCTCCTTCTGTTCTTCAAAGTTTGAGTTGTAAAGAGAGGAGAGAAAACTTCTGTAAGGGTTGTCTCTTGAGCCCGTCAAAAGGAGTGAATCTGTAAAAGGGTGGTTGGCCTTTGCCTATTGAAGGAAGGCCTCTAGTTGACGTTGGTGACCTCGTCGGTGGAGGAAGCCAAAAGTGGAGTAGGTCAAGATTGACCGAACCATTCTAAATCTCAGTTTGCATTTCCTTTGAGCATTTTACCTTAACTGCAAACTTTTCAATAGCTTACTGCCTTCTGCGATTTTACGAACGAGTTTCTAAGTTCAGAACTTTCCGAATCTGCGTTTAGACGTAAATCGACTTTTCTCGTACGATCATTATATTTCAGTTTATGTTTACGTTTTGATTTCAATCATAATTGTTTACTGCCTTCTGCGATCTTACGAATAAGTTTCTAAGTTCTGAACTTTCTAAATCTACGTTTAGACGTAAATCGGCTTTTATCGTACGAACGTCGCATTTCAATTTGCGCTTGTATTCATCTTTCCATCATAAACTGCAAACTGCCTTCGTAGATCTACTTTAACGTCATCTCGCTTAATCTCAAGTTAAAGTAATCTTAGAATCGGCTTTCACATCGAAATCGTTTTTATCGAACGAACGCAGCTTTTGTTTTAATCGCTGAAAAATTTCCGCTGCACTAATTCACACCCCCTCTCTTAGTGCTCTTGATCCTAACAATGACTTCAAAACTTGGAGCCAAAATTCAAATCCCCGAGATTTCGGGGTACGGACGGTACCACCGCCTGCACTGAGCGATACCATCGCCTGCAGCCTGACACTAGGTGGTACCACTGTCTAACACTGTTTTGGAGACTGTGCCATGACGGTTTCACTTGTTGGGTCATTGTTTGAGCCTTTTCACTTGGCCCAACGCAACCCAAACATAGGCCCAATTGGCTCATAATTGAGTTGGCCCAATTTCAACCCAATTATGAAATAATTACGAATTTTAAGGCATACACTAAGCTAAATAAGTTCGATAAGTCTAGGTTTCTTCCCGCGAGCTTCCGGTGATCTTCTAGCGAACTTCCGACGATCTCTCGGTAATATTCCAATGGACTCCCAACAAGCTCCTAGACTTCACGATGATCTTCTTGGTGAGTTCCAACGAGCTTATGATAGAACCCTTATGGATTCTAAGCTTGGGATTGATCTCTTTAGGGGATCAGCCTCCTTGGAACTCTATAGGGGTTCCTTCCTCCAGGTTACTGCTCAAAGTGTCACGCCCCCCGAATTTAATTCTCATTTAGAAGGTGTGAACCTAACTCAAGATTGATAATATTATGATTCAACAAACAATCCAGGATCCAATCACACATTTGAGGTCACTAAGAAAAATATTCAAGTCATTCATCTCTACAATCCACAATTCACATAACCTGTGCAGTTTATAATCATACATCATGTCACTAGAAGATTCTTAAAATCCAAAAGCAACTTAACTAAACTATAACTATATCATAAATCCATAAGCGCGGTAATTAATGCAATCACAAAACCAACATGTACTACATGTTTATATCAGTACATAGTTTAGACTTAACATTTCCAAAATCCTGACGTAAGAGATACTTTTCAAATATTTACAGGATACATCAATCTAGATTTGTCATTGATACACACAAAAAGAACTTATACAACATCAACATATCAAGTACGAAAGATTTGCCCCAAAATCTTCTAGCTTCCCACTGCCTCAACCCAAACTACATATTTTTGCGAGCGATAAGCTATCCTGAAAAATTTATATATCAACGGGGTGAGCATATAAAGCTCAGCAAGTGACTAACATATCCATAACAATGAGGATAGGTTTTAAACAAATAAGGTATCAAAATACAAAGCAGAGATACAAGATGAAACAGTAGCATGTTTTGTTTGAATGCAGAATTATAATGTCATATTGTTCGAAGCACGTTTTGTTCATACAATCGAGAAAAGGTAATTGGAGCATATCATTGGCATAAGGAGCATATCGTTGACATATGGTAATTTCAAGGCATAACAAAGACGTAAGGAGCATTTTGGATATCATGTATGCAGAATTACGATGTCATTTCGTTCGAAGCACGTTTTGTTCATACAATCGAGGAAAGATAATTGAAGCATATCATTGGCATAAGGAGCATATCGATGACATATGGTAATTTCAAGGCATAACAAAGACGTAAGGAGCATTTTGGATATCATGAATGGAAAATTACGATATCATTTCGTTCGAAGCACGTTTTGTTCATACAATCGAGGAAAGATAATTGGAGCATATCATTGGCATAAGGAGCATATCGATGACATATGGTAATTTCAAGGCATAACAAAGACGTAAGGAGCATTTTGGATATCAATGGCATATGAAACAGTTCGAAACATATCAATAGTGAATGAAATGCTTCAGAATGTATCAATGGCATATAGAAATATTTCGGAAGCATAAGAAGCATTTCAGAACATATCAAAGAACAAATACGAAATAGAATCTCCGACGTCGTACTCTAGCATAGTGCATGTGAGGTTTAACTCAGTGGTGGCTCCACGCCGTCATGAGTTCTCGACTCCATCCACGGGTAGCCCTTTCCTACTCGAGCCTTCTCACCCTACCCAAGTGCTAGGTCGGCTCTGAATTTCATATCAAACAGATAGAAGGTGAAGTGGGATTCCAAACATAATATGGTCCATCCATTTCTGAATGACCACCAAACATAATCTAGAGCATCGCGGGCTCTAAGCACATACCCTTTACCATTTCTAGCAAAGGTCCAAATAATCCCACAAACACCAGAGTACAAAAGGGTATTGTGAATAATGAATTGGGACATATCGGAAGCACATGTGGAACAACGAAATGTACATATGTCTTTCGAGTCAATACGATACAAACATAATCTTTCATAAATGTATTCAGATTTGAAAGAAAACAAAAGCAAGAGCATACAAGGATTTTCAAGAAATCATATATAGCTCAATTGAAATAAGAAAGTTAGATAAATTCAATGTCAAAGAAATGAAATTGGAAGAGGCACATATCGAAAGCAAATGTGGAACAATGGGATGCATGTGCCGAATCATTACGATGCAAACATGATCTTTAGATGATAGCTGCAGATGTACAAATAAATAGAGGACAAAAGTATACAAGAATTTAAGGTAATAATGTAAAGCTTAACTGAAGTAAGAGTTTTTGCCGAAATCGATTTCCAAAGAGAATAAACAAGGAAAGCCGAAATCGACCAAAGCTCGATTCTGGTAGAATTTGATAGGAACATTGTATGAACTATTTGGATAACCAATTATACTCCAATTTATACAAAATAGGTGTCATTAGAAAGGTTTGTCAATCTAGTTTTAGACAAATCAATTTTAACAAGAATTGAAATTTACAATAGAGAGTTACAGATAATTTCGTAGCGAAAGGTCTGAAAATATTATCTCTGTTTTACTGAATCCATAGGGTCGATGAAAGCAGATGTTTCAGTTAGCAATTATACTCCAAAAATTTCAAATTAGATATATACAGAAAGAATTTTGAGTCTAGCTTCGAATAAATTAACTTTGTATGAATCTGAATTCACAGCAGAAAGTTATAAGTAGTTAAGCAACAAGAGGTCAGAAATTTCAGTCCCTGTTATGCAGAATCCGTAGGGTTAATTTAAACAGAAGTCTTAGTAGGCATTTAAACTCCAAATCATTCGATATTAGTATCAAAATAAAGATTTTTTTGTCTACTTTCAAATGGAATAGGTCTTGTCTAAATCAGAGTTTATTACAAAATGTTATGACCGAAACATTGCATAAAGGTCAGATTACCGAAAAATTACAGATTCATAGCTTTATATCAAAATGAAAGAAGGTCTGGTTCTCAGTTGAAATCTTTCAAATTTTACAGAATAAAAATGGAAACAGAGATTAAGGTTACTGTGGGATGGGGTTAGAACACTTGTCTTAAAATTATTTGAATCTCAAATGTGGGAAAAATGATGAAAATCCTCAAGCTCTTCTTCTTCTTCTTCTTCTTCTTCTTCTTCTTCTTCTTCTTCTTCTTTTCTCAAACTCACGTTGGCTGCAACTCTTCAGGTTTGTTTTCTTTAACCTTTCATCTAATTATTTAGGTTTTGGCTAATGCAAAAGTTGCAAGGTGTCATGCATGCATGAAAGGGGCTAGGTGTCATCTTTAGAGCAAAGATAAGTGGCATCAACCTTAGGTTAGCTAGTGACACATGTCCACTATATTTTTTTTTTCGTTTTTTTTTTAACTTAAATCTGAATCTTTCATAAATTATATCAAACTTCTAATATTTACTCTTAGGTCTCTAGCCATAAACTTTTAATATATTATCATTGAATATAAAATAATTATTAAATAATCTTTATTTTTTTACAAACAAACTTTTTACTAAATTTTTAAAAATGGGGGATGTTACACTCTCCCCTCCTTAAAGAAAAATTTAGTCCTCTAAATTTACCATACCTCATTCGACGAAAAGATGAGGATAAGCTTTCATCATTTCTTTCTCAAGCTCCCAAGTTGTTTCTTCTCTAGAATGATATCTCCAAATCACTTTAACTAGAGGGATAACCTGATTCCTTAAGATCTTTTCTTTTTTATCAACAATCTGAGTGGGCTCTTCCACATAAGATAAGTCTTTATCAATCACCATCGACTCATACTTAATGATATGAGAGGGATCAGGTATATACTTTCTGATCATTGAAACATGAAACATATCATGGATATGGCACAATGATGGTGGCAAGGCAATCCTGTAAGCGACAGAACTAACCCTCTCAAGAATCTCAAAAGGTCCAATAAATCTTGGGCTTAACTTTCCTTTCTTCCCAAATCTTACAATGCCTTTAGAAGGGGAGACATTCAGGAATACAAAATCCCCGATTTGAAACTCAATATTTCGTCTTCTGTTATCAACATAACTCTTTTGACGACTCTGAGCAGTCTTTAACCTTTTTTCTTATAAGTTGAATTTTCTCAGTAGTCTGTTGTACTTTTTCTCGTGCTAATAACTTTCTGTCACCAATTTCTTCCCAACATATAGGCGTCCTGCACTTTCGCCCATATAAAGCTTCATAAGGAGCCATCTGAATATTTGAATGATAACTATTATTGTAAGTGAACTCAATAAGAGAGATATCTTTATCACATTCACCTTTCCAATCCATAACATAGGCTCGAAGCAAATCCTCAAGTGTTTGAATGGTTCTTTCTGATTGACCATCAGTTTGAGGGTGATAAGCAGTGCTAAACTTGACTTTAGTGCCAATAGATTCCTGTAACCTTCTCCAAAATCTAGATAGAAATCTGGAGTCTCTGCCAGAGATTATCTTCTTTGGAACATCATTAAGTCTTACTATTTCATTTATATATAAATCTACAAGCCTATCAAGAGAATAAGTCATATTGATCGGTAAGAAATGTGCAGATTTCGTTAACCTATCAATGATAACCCAAATAGCATCATGCTTTCTAGAAGTTCGGGGTAGTCCTGAAATAAAGTCCATGGTAATTCATTCCCATTTCCATTCAGGAATATCTAAATGTTGCAACAAACCTCCAGGTCTTTGGTGTTCTGCTTTGATTTGCTGACAAGTCAAACACTTTGAAACATATATTGCAATCTCCTTCTTCATGCCTTCCCACCAATAATGACTTTGGAGATCTCTATACATCTTAGTGCTACCAGGATGCATGGTGTACTTTGAATTATGACCATCCCTTAGGATTTGATTTTTGATATCTGAGTCATTTGGAACACATATTCTATCCCCAAATCTCAATAGGCCATCCTCTGAAACTCGAAAATTCAGTTTCAATCCCTTTTCTACTTCATTCCTTAAGCAGATCAAGCGTTGATCTCGTAGTTGTCCTCCTTTAATTTGTTGAATGAGATCAGATTGCACTTGGATGGAGGCCATTAATATCATTGAGTCTTGCCCTTTTTTTCATAACATTCGAATCATAATTCTCTTCTAATAACTTCCATTGCTTCACAACCAAAGTCGCCATAAAACTTGTAGATTTTCTACAAAGGGCATCTACTACAACATTAGCTTTACCCGGGTGATAACGAATGGTACAATCATAATCCTTTAGAAGTTTTATCCATCTTCTTAACTAACACCGGAGCACCCCATGATGAAACACTGGCACCGAAGCACCCTTATCTAATAGTCCTTGTAGTTGGTTTTTTTTTTTTTTTTCAATTCCACTTACTCAAATGGTGTCATTCTATAAAGAGGCTTAGATATTGGAATTGTCCCAAGGACCAAATCAAAAGCAAATTCATCCTCTCTATCTAGAGATAATCTAGGCAAGTCATCTTAAGATACATCAGGCAAGGAGGTGAATCATGCCCAATACTCTCAAAATAAAAGATGGGATGATCTATAGTATACAAAAAGTGATCATTTTGTATAACAATCTATACTGGTATGATTGGAAGATAGTAAATCCATACTTAATATAATATCAAAACTCCAAATATCTAGGAGAACTAAATCAGCAAGAAGTTCGTGTTCTCCAATAGAAACCAAACAAGATGACCAGATCGAGTTTGTTATCAAACAATCCCTAATAGCCGTATTTACATATAGCATACAATCCAGTGGTTTAGGTTGAATGCCCATGTGATAAGCAAAATATTGCGAATCAAATCATAGATGAGACACATGGTCAAACAAATATTTGCATTCTTTCAGAAACATGAATAGTACCTTCGACCACTAATTCAGAAGCTTTAGAATCATATTCCGTGATAACATACACTTTGACATGGGCTGATTATTTATAAAACAGTGATTCTTTCTTCTTGTTCAAAGGGCAGTCTTTTATTTAATGATCCAACTTTTCACAAGCAAAATAGGCTCCAGTCACCCTACGAATACAAACTTATTTCATAATTTAACTCGCATCTTACACATGATTAAATTTTTTTTTTTTTTGTGGTGACTTCCCTTTTCAAATTGATGATGTCTTGACCCTCCTGTTATCACATTCTAATTCATTTCTAATCTTTTTTTTTTTTTTGGTAAACTTATCCTTGTTATTCCTGTTCTTGATCTCAAAAAAATTCTTTTGATCATTAGAACAATTTCGTACATCAAATATCTTCTCCAATCGTATCATCTATTTTTCTGCTACCAATGTATTAGGTTCACCATGCTTCTATTGCACCACTCTGATTTAATATCCCTGATCAACCCTTTTATCACACTTAATTAATCAAAAGCAAATGAAGTAGGAGGACTAAATGTCCTCGTCATCCTAGATTCATAAAATGCATCAAAGAAAATTTTCACCAATCACTATAGTTCACTAGACCTCAATATATTTTGCACGTCAACATATCAAATATTTCAGTGATCCTCAAACCATGCTCTGATACCACTCTGTCACGCCCCTCCCAAATTTAATTCTCATTTAGGAGGTGTGAACCTAACTCAAGATTGATAATATTATGATTCAACAAACAATCCAGGATCCAATCACACATTTGAGGTCACTAAGAAAAATATTCAAGTCATTCATCTCTACAATCCAAAATTCACATAACCTGTGCAGTTTATAATCATACATCATGTCACTAGAAGATTCTTAAAATCCAAAAGCAACTTAACTAAACCATAACTAAATCATAAATCCATAAGCGCGGCAATTAATGCAATCACAAAACCAACATGTACTACATATTTATATCAGTACACAGTTTAGACTTAACATTTCCAAAATCCTGACGTAAGAGGTACTTTTCAAATATTTACAGGATACATCAATCTAGATTTGTCATTGATACACACAAAAAGAACTTATACAACATCAACATATCAAGTACGAAAGATTTGCCCCAAAATCTTCTAGCTTCCCACTGCCTCAACCCAAACTACATATTTTTGCGAGCGATAAGCTATCATGAAAAATTTATATATCAACGGGGTGAGCATATAAAGCTCAGCAAGTGACTAACATATCCATAGCAAAGAGGATAGGTTTTAAACAAATAAGGTATCAAATTACAAAGCAGAGATACAAGATGAAACAGTAGCATGTTTTGTTTGAATGCAAAATTACAATGTCATATCGTTCGAAGCACGTTTTGTTCATACAATTGAGAAAAGGTAATTGGAGCATATCATTGGCATAAGGAGCATATCGATGACATATGGTAATTTCAAGGCATAACAAAGACGTAAGGAGCATTTTGGATATCATGAATGCAGAATTACGATGTCATGTCGTTCGAAACACGTTTTGTTCATACAATCGAGGAAAAATAATTGGAGCATATCATTGGCATAAGGAGCATATCGATGACATTTGGTAATTTCAATGCATAACAAAGACGTAAGGAGCATTTTGGATATCATGAATGCAGAATTACGATGTCATTTCGTTCGAAGCACGTTTTGTTCATACAATCGAGGAAAGATAATTGGAGCATATCATTGGCATAAGGAGCATATCGATGACATATGGTAATTTCAAGGCATAACAAAGACGTAAGGAGCATTTTGGATATCAATGGCATATGAAACAGTTCGAAACATATCAATAGTGAATGAAATGCTTCAGAATGTATCAATGGCATATAGAAATATTTCGGAAGCATAAGAAGCATTTCAGAACATATCAAAGAACAAATACGAAATAGAATCTCAGACGTCGTACTCTAGCATAGTGCATGTGAGGTTTAACTCAGTGGTGGCTCCACGCCATGATGAGTTCTCGACTCCATCCATGGGTAGCCCTTTCCTACTTGAGCCCTCTCACCCTACCCAAGTGCTAGGTCGGCTCTGAATTTTATATCAACAGATAGAAGGTGAAGTGGGACTCCAAACATAATATGGTCCATCCATTTCTGAATGACCACCAAACATAATCTAGAGCATCGCGGGCTCTAAGCACATACCCTTTACCATTTCTGGCAACGGTCCAAATAATCCCACAAACACCAGAGTACAAAAGGGTATTATGAATAATGAATTGGGACATATCGGAAGCACATGTGGAACAACGAAATGTACATATGCCTTTCGAGTCAATACGATACAAACATAATCTTTCATAAATGTATTCATATTTGAAAGAAAACAAATGCAAGAGCATACAAGAATTTTCAAGAAATCATATATAGCTCAATTGAAATAAGAAAGTTAGATAAATTCAATGTCCAAAGAAATGAAATTGGAAGAGGCACATATCGAAAGCAAATGTGGAACAATGGGATGCATGTGCCGAATCATTACGATGCAAACATGATCTTTAGATGATAGCTGCAGATGTACAAATAAATAGAGGACAAAAGTATACAAGAATTTAAGGTAATAATGTAAAGCTTAACTGAAGTAAGAGTTTTTTCCGAAATCGATTTCCAAAGAGAATAAACAAGGAAAGCCGAAATCGACCAAAGCTCGATTCTGGCAGAATTTGATAGGAACATTGTATGAACTATTTGGATAACCAATTATGCTCCAATTTATACAAAATAGGTGTCATTAGAAAGGTTTGTCAATCTAGTTTTAGGAAAATCAATTTTAACAAGAATTGAAATTTACAATAGGGAGTTACAGATAATTTCGTAGCGAAAGGTCTGAAAATATTAGCTCTGTTTTACTGAATCCATAGGGTCGATGAAAGTAGATTTTTCAGTTAGCAATTGTACTCCAAAAATTTCAAATAAGATATATACAGAAAGAATTTTGAGTCTAGCTTCGAATAAATCATACTTTGTATGAATCTGAGTTCACAGCAGAAAGTTATAAGTAGTTAAGCAACAAGAGGTCAGAAATTTCAGTCCCTGTTTTGTAGAATCTATAGGGTTAATTTAAACAGAAGTCTTAGTAGGCATTTAAACTCCAAATCATTCGATCTTAGTATCAAAATAAAGATTTTTTTGTCTACTTTCAAATGGAATAGGTCTTGTCTAAAGTTTATTACAAAATGTTTTGACCGAAAAATTGCATAAATATCATATTACCGAAAAATTACAGATTCATAGCTTTATATCAAAACGAAAGAAGGTCTGGTTCTCAGTTGAAATCTTTCAAATTTTGCAGAATAAAAATGGAAACAGAGATTAAGGTTACTGTGGGATGGGGTTAGAACACTTGCTTTAAAATTATTTGAATCTCAAATGTGGGAAAAATGATGAAAAACCTCAAGCTCTTCTTCTTCTTCTTCTTCTTCTTCTTCTTCTTCTTCTTCTTCTTCTTCTTTTCTCAAACTCACGTTGGCTGCAACTCCTTCTTCTTCTTCTTCTTCTTCTTCTTCTTTTCTCAAACTCACGTTGGCTGCAACTCTTCAAGTTTGTTTTCTTTAACCTTTCATCTAATTATTTGGGTTTTGGCTAATGCAAAAGTTGCAAGGTGTCATGCATGCATGAAAGGGGCTAGGTGTCATCTTTAGAGCAAAGATAAGTGGCATCAACCTTAGGTTAGCTAGTGACACATGTCCACTATATTTTTTTTTTCTTTTTTTTTTAACTTAAATCTGAATCTTTCATAAATTATATCAAACTTCTAATATTTACTCTTAGGTCTCTAGCCATAAACTTTTAATATATTATCATTGAATATAAAATAATTATTAAATAATCTTTATTTTTTTACAAACAAACCTTTTACTAAATTTTTAAAAATGGGGGATGTTACACAAAGTCTGCTAAAAAGATTTATCTATTCATTGAGAAAAGAGGATGAATACATGACTATTTATAGGGCTTCTAAACCCCAACTCTTAAGAGGAATCCTACTCAAGGCTTCTACTTCTAACCAACTTATAATAGGACTCCTACTCAAGACTCCTACTTCTAACCAACTCCTAATGCTTCTATAAAAAGCAACCTCCAAACTAATCCTAACCTTAGCTGGCCTCTTTACCTCTTTAATAGGGGTCGGCTAGGTAGGTTTTATGTGAATGCCCATTTCAATGAAACTCAATTAGGACTCTCCTAGCTAGAGTCCTAACAGATCCGCCCTCTTCAAATCAACCTTGTCCTCGAGGCTGACGATCCATGAATTCTGGGAATTTGATCTTCAAGTCATCATAGTTCTCATAAGTGACATCCTCTATTGGTAGGTTTGCCCACTGTATTAGCACTTCAGTAGTGGGTCGTCGTTGTCGAGTCACGATCCGTCAATCAATAATGGCACTTGGCTAGATCTGGTGTTCTCCTTGGGTAGTCATATTTGGTAGATGACTTTGGGCTATCTCGTTTTGTCCCAGCTTGAGCTTTAAACACTAAACATGGAAGACTAGATGGATTCGGGAGCTGGTGGGTAAGTCCAATCTGTATGCTACCACTCCAATATGCTCTAAAATTTGATAGAGTCTATAGAATCAAGGTGAAAGCTTCATAGATGCTCTGGTCTGGATTGATGTTTGCTTGTATGGTTGGAACCGTAGGAAGACCCAATCTCCTATTAAAAATTCTCTTTCGCCTTTGTATTGATCATATTGCTGTTTCTCCTTGCTTGAGCTATAGTGAGATTATATTTTAGCAACTTTAGTATTTTGTCTTTGTCCTGTAGTTCTTTATCTACTTATTCTACTTTAAGGTGCCTAACACATATTTTGGGATCACAAGGGGAGGTCGGCCATACATAGCCTCATACAAAGAATATTTTGTGGTTGAATGAAGCCACTTTATCTACTCTTTTGGCCGATCATTGGTGAGGCATCTTAGATATGTCTCCAAGCACCTGTTCACCACTTTAGTCTGACCGTCGGTTTGTGGGTGATACGCTATACTTATTTTCAATTTAGTGCCCTGCATCTGGAATAACTCTATCCAAAATCTACTCATGAAGACCCTATCACGATCACTTACAATAGATCTCGGCATCCCATGCAATTTTACAATATTCTCCATCAAGATTCGAGCAATACTAGAAGTAGTGTAGGGATTACGAACAACACAAAAGTAAACATACTTTATAAGGAGATCAACCACGACAAGAATTGTACCTTTTCCTTATGATGAGGGAAGCCCTTCGATGAAGTTCATTGATATATCAGTCCAAATGAGTTCGGAAAAGGTAGAGGTTGCAGCTTTCCGGGACTTGCTAGTATCTCACCTTTATGTCATTGATATACATCACATTGTGTCACAAATTTAGCAACAATATTTTTCATCCCTGCCCAATAAAAAATTTACTTAATTCTCTTATAGGTTCTAAGGAACCCGGAGTGCTCGATTGCAAGTGTGGAATACATCTCTTGAAGGATGGTCTTTATGCAAGTAGAATTTGGCACAAGCACAATGCATCCCTTATAGCGTAATTCTTTTGAGTCATAACTATAATGAGCCACGGAGCTTGGTGCTTCCTCTAATTTTTTTATAATCTTACTGGTCTCTAGATCTTCTTGTCATTCCCTCTTAATATCCTTAAGGAAGTTGCTGGTCGGAAGTGAAACGATCGAAAATTCAGCTTGCTTGGGTAGCCGCGAAAGTGCATCTACAATAACATTCTCTTTCCTATTTTTGTAAGTTATTTCATAATCATATCTAAGAAGCTTTGTTACCCATTTTTACTGCTCAAGAGAAGATATCTTCTGCTCCAAGAAATATTTTAGGCTTTTATGGTCAGTCTTGATTTGAAAGCGTCGCCCGATCATATACTGTCTCCATTTGGTCACCACATGCATAATTACGAACATCTCCTTGTCGTAAATAGTCATCTTGAGATAGGAAGGAGATAATTCCTTACTGGTATAAGTGAGGGGGCGACCATCTTGCATTAGTATAACACCAATTTTGGCTTCGAAGGCATCGACTTTCATAACAAAAGTCTTGCCGAAGTCGGGTAGCGCTAGTATGGACGTTGTCGTCATTGCGGCTTTAAGTTCATCGAAGGTGGTGGTGGCTTTGTCCGACCATTGGAAAGCATCTTTTTTCAGCAAGGAAGAAAGGGGTGCACTGATCTTTCATAGTTTTTCACAAACTTACGGTAGTAGCTTGTTAAACCAAGAAAGCCACGTAGCGATTTTATGTTCCTCGGGGTCGGTCAATTCTGTATTGGTTCAATTTTGGAGGGGTCCACCACTACATCTTCCTCTGATATGATATGCCCAAGATATTCTACCTTCTATTGAAGAAATCTACACTTTATTTTTTTTGACAAAAAGAACATATTCTCACAAAATCGTCGAAACAAGTCGTAAGTGTTGAAAATGACTTTCAAGATAAGGGCTATAAATAAGGATATCGTCATAGAAAACCAGCACAAACTTACGAAGATAATTCCAAAAAATATCATTCATAAGCCTCTGGAAGGTGAAAGGAGTATTGGTGAGACCAAAGGGCATTACCAAAAATTCGTAGTGGCCGTTGTGTGTTCGAATGGCGATTTTCGGTATGTCTTCTTCACACACTTGTATTTGATGATACCCAGATCGAAGGTCCAGCTTTGTGAAGACTCATGCTCCCTTTAATTCATCAAGAAATTTATCTACTACCAGAATAAGATATTTATCCTTGATGGTTATACCATTAAGAGCTCGATAATCACCGCACATTCGTCATGTTTCGTCCTTCTTTTGTACGAGGAGCGTCGGTGAAGAGTATGAGCTGCAACTTGGCCGAATAACACCTGTTTCAAGAATCTCATTTATAATCCTTTCTATTTTATCCTTTTAAAGATGAGGATACCAATATGGCTAAGTATTTGCTGGAGGTTTGCCTAGAAGAATCGGTATACAATGATCGTGTCGACGGATAGGAGGTAGGTTACGCGGTTCGTCAAATATATCTGAAAATTCAGCAAGCAAAGGAAATAGGTTTGGATCTTCAAATTATGTTTGCTCTCCCTTAGTTTACTACTCAAGTTGTACTAAAAAGCCATTGCATGCTTTGTGCAAAACTTTCTCCATTCGTTGTGTGCAAATCGTCGTTACATCGCCCCCACGTTTTCCGTGCAGTATCACCTATTTCCCCTTACTATAAAATTTCATAATTAGTTTTACAAAATTTCAAGAAATATCACATAATGTCATCAACCATTCAATTCTGAGCTCGGCCTCATAATCATCAAGAGGGAGGAGGAAGAAATATGCAATTATCTCTTGGTCTCGCAGTAACAGTTTCACCTGAGGGCACCTATGATCACACTTCAAATTTCATCCGTCGGCGACCTTAACATCAAACCTACTGTAATTCTTGATAGGTAAGGCCATTCGGACAGCAACCTTGTTGTTTATAAAATTATTAGTGCTCCCGGTGTCAATATGAACAGTGATAGGTTGTTGCTTCAGAAGTCCTCCCACTTTCATCGTTTGTGGGTTCGCGTAATCGGCAAGAGCATGCATCGTAACATCAACCGACTACTGTTCTTTATCTGCGACCTCTTCCTCATGCTCCTGGACCTCCTCCTCCATGTCTTCAAGAGGTTCAATCAGTAGGAGACATCCCCTTTTGCAGTGATGATTGCGGTTCCACGGCTCGTCGCAATGCCAACAAAGACCCTTTGCTGACCGATCATGTAATTCTTCTCTTGTCAATTTTTTTGGTAGCAAAGGATGGCTGGGAGTAGAAAGAGGTTTATATGCCATAGGCCTAGGAGAGGTTCTTATCCTCTGAGCATCTTGGTTGAGCCATTCTTCTTGTATTCGGGCGAAACAAATCGTAGCTGTCACGGTACGGGGTTGCCGCGCCTTAACCTCCCCTTTTATCTCTGGCTTGAGTCCTTTGATGAATGTTCCTAACAATTGATGGTCAGTCCAATCATGAGAAAGGTAGGTTAGTTTCTTAAACCTGATTTGGTACTCTTGAATCATAGAGGTTTGTCGAATCTTTGCGAGTTGGCCATCGATATTTTCATACTTCATAGGTCCAAAACGATTCAGTAGTGCATTCTTAAATTGATTCCACGTTGGAGCCCCATGATTGTATTCCAGTCAATTGTACCATTGAATAGCATTTCATTCAAGGTAGATGACAACAATTTCCACCATAGCATCATCCGACGTTCGGTAGTAGTGAAAGTAACGTTCGGTGTGCGAAATCCACCTCGTTGGGTCTCCTTCCCATTACGGGAATTCCACCCTCATGCGTGGCTGAAGCATGTCTGAGGGCTATCCTTCCTTCTCTGGAGGCATCTCTGAACTCTCTTCTCGTTGAAATTTGGTTGGACTCGGCGGTTGTCCAATTCTAAATTCTGCAAACAAAGCGCCTAATTTATATTCTAAGAGCGATTCAAGCCGTGATTCAATCCGGGATTCCAATACTTCAAATTTGGTATCAATTGGATCTTGAGAAGCCATAGCATATGATTGTAGATTAGAGACGTCCAAGTCTTTTTTTTTTTTTTTTTTTTTTCTGTTGATGGGTTAATGGCATGGGGTGGTAGAAGGTTCGAAAAAATTGAGGATCACAGAAAGGTACTGCAATATATTTTTATATCTAAAGTATAGCAGTTTGGATGTAAAAGGTCAGTGGTCTATATTGAGAACTTTTTGATGAAACCAAAGGGAAATATGTTGTTTGGAAGTGTCAAAGTTGTTGTAAAAATTTTGTAGAGATTTGGATAGAAAAAACATAGTAGCAAGATCAAACAAACTGTGCTATGCGATTGGAATTCTACAATGCATCTTTCATCGTAGAGATGAAAACTTTGCGATGAAAAGTTTATGCAGCAATATTAGAACAATTTTTTTTTTTGAATTTTTGAATGAGGATAACTAAATTACAGGGTACTAGATGTATGTGTATATATATATGTGTATATATATATATATGTGTATATATATATGTGTAACCAAAATCCAAGATTTAACAATCTCCCCCTTTTTTATCATGACAACCAATTGATGACGGAGTTAAACTTAACTCCCGGAGTTTAAACAAACTCCCCCTATCAATATGCTATATTGATAGAACCTTGAAGTCAAACTGAATTCAAATCATTGCAATATTCATCATGAATACTTGCAACACGTTATCATGAACTTATGCATAAACTTAAGCATAACATCATACTTCTCCCCCCTTGTCATCAACAAAAAGGAGAAGTCCAACTATTCTTGTGTTTGGAATATAAGTTTAACGCATTGCATGAAAAACATAATATCAAGTTTTATCATCATGCAGTTTTGAAGCTAGAAAATTTAGCAAGTGTTACATCATGCTTAGAACATTTAAGCTATCAAGTTTTAGATATGCAAGTTTTACAGCATACAAGATAGCACTTTTGGTAATGTTCAAGATAGCAAGTTCTACATCATACAAGCTAGCAATGTTACAACATTTTAGAACATGCAAGCTAGCAATTTAGAGATGTTCAAGAAAGCAACTCTTGCTTCTTGAAATATGCAAGTTTTACAATATACAAGCTAGCAAATTCAAAGATATGCAAGTTGGCATATTTGCTTTTCTTAAAATAGGCACAATAGCATATTTTTGCATTTTCTTGAGATTTCAAGCTAGCTATCTCCCCCTTAGTCATTGTTAAAAAGAAGGGAAGACCCTTTATGTCAATTTCTAAATCATGACAAAGGTGAGTAATCATTCTTATTTCAAAATTCCATAATTGTGATAAACCTTGAATTCAGGCAATTTTAATCATGATTCATATCATATGTACATCACATACATCATAATAAAAAGCATAAGTATTGCATGCATCATTTTAGTAACAAATCGTAGTATTTCATCACATGGCAAGATATCAGCAAGTAAAATTACGATGCAAGTTCTTGATATCTTAACATGATGCAAACATGGCATATGGCAATCATAGCATTTTGATCATCAATTTACCATATATTTCGATGCAAGCTTCTTTTGATATCTTAACATAATTCAAATTCAAATATGGCACTTATAGCATTAATTCATATATTTCTCCCCCTTTGTCATCAACAAAAGAAGAAGTAGCTCTAGCTATTTTAAAACATATGCAAGTTTTTGTAACATGAAGCTAGATTTTCATCACAACATATAAGCACAAAAGCATAGCAAGATTCTTAAGTTCAATCATGGCAATTCAACACTTGCTTCTTGTGCAAGATTGCACTTTGCTTTTCTTTGCATGTTCTAACTAGCAAAAGCTTTCTCCCCTTTGTTTTTGTCGAAAAGAAGGGAAGAGTACAAGCCAGCTAGCATTTGCCTTGACCTAGCAATCTTTCTCCCCCTATGTCATTGCCGAAAAGAAGGAGAGGAACCAATGATTTAGACTTTTACATAAATTATGAATTTGCATCAATCAATATTTCAATCATCACATGATACATATAAGACAACAATGCAAAGAAATCATGTCATGAAAGACATCAATTGTTAAACATGATATGATAATAGTCTCAAAAATTTCAATTTGCGATACATGTGATACATTGTGATACACTAAAAAATTTAATGCGATGCTTTTAAGGATATCAACCTATTTTTGATACAAAGCATGGCAAGAGCAATTATATTGTAATTTTTCGAAGTTTTACATTTTTTGCTTCTTTCGAGATAGCAATTCTTTGCTTCTCTTTAGATTGCAAGATTTGCTATTCATTGGTAGTGTTCATGATAGCAAGTTCTTTCAATGAAATGATCGAGCTAGCAAATTTTCCTTCCTTTGAAATATGCAGGCTAGTAAACTAACTCCCCCTTTATCATTATCGAAAAGAAGGGAGAAATCAATGGCTAAAAATTTTTAATCATTATACAAGCCATATTACAAAATCATGTCATGATATCAAGAAAATTCAAGAAGGACATGATTCATTCGATAAATCTTTTTAATAGAGCAAAAGAATTATACAACCAAGGATCATAATTAAAATATATCATTATCATAGATCAAGTCATGATTCGTGATTCATAATAAAGCAAATTAATTTTCACTCATCACATAAGGCATTTAAAGAATTTTTGAAACATAGGAGAATGATTAATTTAAGCATGCAATGTTTCAATCAAATTCAAGTCACGAATACCAATACTTTCATATTGTGAGTATCAATTCATGAATACCAAAAGATATTATTTGTGATTCCAATTTTGTAAGATCAAGATTATTATTTAGATAAAACTCATTCAAATCAAATCGTTAACTTGAAACTCATAATCAAGTCATCCAAATCAATTTCGAAATTCACAAAATATCATGAAATCATTAATCTCGATTAGATAGGAAAGGTATTTTTTAAGTGATTCTTTTTCATCTAAGCATGTCTTAGTCTTTATATGCCAAATCAAGATAAGCATGAAAGTTCAAGACGTAAAGGCAAAATCTTATACAACAACTCATCAAGCAAGATTTTAAACATCTATTTTCAAGCCATATAAAGAGTAAGTCAAGGATTCAATTATCTCATGTCATGAATTCCAACAGTCATCTCAAATTATCAACATCACATTAAAAAGATATTTCAAAAAGATATATCGATAAGTGATTCATTTGTATCATTTCATTCATTCGGAAGATTATCCTCTTTAGTAAATAAATCTAGGAGAACAAAATGAATTAAGGGAGATGTAACATGATTGAAGCATTGAACATGGTTCATATTTAAAATTTGTCTCATGTCATAAGTATGAATCAAGCATTTGTGAAATCGAAAATCATCCTCAAAGTCACATTCAATAAATTCATACATGACAAGCATAGATTTATTGAAAATATGATAAGATAGAGGATCACATTTCATTTTTATAAATTTATATTCATGTGATTTGCTTCTTATAAGCATGCCTTTACCTTCAATAAAACAAGTGTCAACATTTAAGACGGAAAGGTAAAAAACAAATCATCAAGCATGATTCCATGAAAACATCATTTTAATATCATGATATTCATCATCAAGTATGATTTTAAAAAGTATGTTAAAGAGAAATCATTAAGATCAAATGCATGATACACTAATTTATTTTTAAAATATTCATCATGTTTATTTTCATGAGATTCACAAGATTGGTAAAATAAATTCATTAATCTCAATAGGATAGAAAATTCATTTTCATTTCATACAATTGATTTAATGTGAGGGTATTTAAGTCTTTTGTGAAAACATGTATCATCATTTAAAATTGAAACATAAGTTTCATCATGAAGCCGTCAAGACTAAACACATCATGATATCACATCTATCATCAAAAGACTATCAAGAAATTCATACATAGATGTACATGCACTATGTCATCTTAATATGTCATGAGAATGTCATCTTAATTCGTCATAAAAACGATTAGACCAAAAACATGTTAATCTAAAATGAGAGTTTCAAATCAACATTTACTTCAAAAACTCATGCATGACATAATATTATCAAGATACACATGCATGGATTAATCCTAAGCATTATCACATATCATATAATTATCATCCCTAATGTTGCATACATCATTCAATATTTCAAAACATAACATGCATGAAACCTTAGCAATATACTTTTCATGATCAAATTTTTAATTTTTCAAAGATGCTAAAAAGAAAAACATGATATAATTTTTAAAAAATAATTTTTTATTTCCTATTCCTACTATCTAAATTAAGCATTCATGAAATACTTCAAGTAATTTCAAAATAATTCAAGAGAGTTGAGTTACTTACCTTGTAGTCGAAGCTCATCAAAGCCCAATTCGTCATTTCACCTTTGGAAGTTCTTGATTCATCCTTGGTTGCCTTCCTCTTCTTTGGCCTCTTCCTCCGTTCAAGTTCATTGTTTATTTTAAATTTTTGTTTAATAAACTTATTAAGATTTAGTGTTCGAAGTTCAAGTTCATCATTGTCTTCATCACTTGAGTCATCGCTCAAGTGGTATTCATTTGTCCGGAGTTCCAAATCCTTCCTATTCTTTGGAAGTGGTTCAAGTGCTCATCAAGTTCAAAATGTTCCAAAAGTGTCATTTCATAGGTCATTAATGACCCGATTAATTCTTCTAATAGAAAATCATTTAAATTTTTTCTCTTGTATTGCGGTTATTTTAGGATCCCACATTTTTAGAAGGGATCTTAAGATCTTGCTTACGAGATCAAAATTTGAAAAAGATTTACCAAGAACTCTTAGATTATTGACGACATCCGTGAAACGGGTGTACATGTCGCCTATAGTCTTGCTTTGTTGCATTCGAAATAGCTCAAAATCATGCAATAAAATGTTAACTTTTGAGTTTTTGACTCTACTAGTTCCGTCGTGCGTGATTTCAAGTGTTTGCCAAATATCAAAAGCCGTTTCGCATGTAGAAATTCGATTGAACTCATTTTTGTCCAAAGCGCAAAATAAGGCATTCATAGCCTTTGCATTTAAAGAAAAATACTTCTTCTCCAAATCTGACCATTCATTCATCGGTTTAAAGGGATGTTGAAAACCGTTCTCAATAATATTCCATAAATCCAAATTCATAGAAATCAAGAAAACTCTCATTCAAGTTTTCCAATAAGTGTAGTCCAATCCGTTAAACAACGGTGGACGAACAACCGATAAGCCCTCTTGAAAGCCATGAAGAGTCATTTCTTTTGGGTGTAAATCCGAAATGAGAAATACCGAGCTCTGATACCAATTGTTAGGATCAAGAGCACTAAGAGGGGGGGGGGGTGAATTAGTGCAGCGGAAAACTTTCGACAATTAAAATTGCATTCGTATGATAAAAGCGATTTTGGTAAGAAAACCGATTCATAAATCACTTTAACTTATGATCAAGTGAGATTCAGTTAAAGCAAATATATAGAGGTAGTTTGCAGTTAAGATAGATAATAGAATGTAATAGCAAACTGGAATACAACGTTCGTACGATAAAACTGATTTCCGTCTTAACGCTGATTCAGAAAATACTTAACTATGAAACACGTTCGTAAATGAGCAAAAGGCAGTAAGCTACTGAGGAGGTTTGCAGTAATGATAAGATGCTCAAAGTAAATGCAAACCAAGATTTAGAGTGGTTCGGTCAATCTTGACCTACATCCACTTTTGGCTTCCTCCACCGACGAGGTCACCGACGTCCACTAGAGGCCTTCCTTCAATAGGCGAAGGCCAACCATCCTTTTACAGTTTCACTCCTTTTGATGGGCTTAGGAGACAACCCTTACAGAATTTTCTTTCCTCTCTTGATAGATCAAAACTTGGAAGAAAAGAGGAAGGAGAACTTTTAACTCATACAACACTTTTGAGCTCTAAAAATCATAGAGTAAGATCAGGATATCGGTGCTTTTGGGTGCCCTTTCATGCAAGAAAGGGTGGGTTTATATAGGCCCCAAACTAGTTTGAATTTGGAGCTCAAAAGTATCTTTTCTCGGATTTCCGGGGTCCTGGTGGTACTACCTCCTGACTGGGGCAGTACAACCGCCTGATAGAGCTCGGAGACCGAGCTCTGGCGGTGCCACCGCTTAATAGGGGTGGTTGCACTGCCCAGTCTCGCTAAGAGACTGAGCCCAAGCGGTGCCACCGCTTGACTGGGGCGGTTGCACCGCCTAGTCTTGTTCGAAGACTAAGCCCAGGCGGTGCTACCGCCTGACCTGGGCGGTTGCACCACCCAGCTTTCCTGGGAGACCATCTCCTGGGTGGTGCCACCGCCGACCCTAGCGGTGCCATCGCCTAGCAGGAATTTTGGTCCGAATGGGTTGATCCATTCGGCCCAATTTGGTTCTATCAAGGGCCCAATTGCCCCTAGATTAAGTTAATGGGATCACCTCCCATTCCTAACTTAATCTATATGCTAACTACGATATTTCTTAAGACATTTACTGCAACTTGCTCCGGTGCGTCAATCGCTTCTTCCGGCGAACTTCCGGTGAACATCCAACGAACCTTCGGCGATGCTCCGGCGGACTTCCTGCAAACTCCTAGATTTGCGATGATCCACTTGGCGAGTTCCGACGAGCTTCTTTGGCAAGCTCCTGGACTTCTCGGATTTATTCCCGTAGTACCTCCGACGACCGTCCGGACTTCCGTCGAACTCTCGAACTCCCAACGTGATTATATTCTTGACTCCGGCGTAACTCCTACTGCATGTCTTACTTCCATCGTAGTTAATCCTGCACATGTAAAACAAAACTTCGATCGAGACAATTAATCCTAAGAAATTAACCAAGTTGTCCGGCATGTCATTGGTCCCTCGACGCTTCATCCGATTATTCGGCGCATTGTCCTCTCCTGCGACCTATTTGCCCAATCGGCCAGTTGAATCCGCAACTCCAATATCCTTGGCACAATACCCGCTCTTCTTGGCCTGATGCCCGAGTCCTCGGCCCGAAGCCTTCTGTCAATACGTCGACTGACCCACCGGCCTGACGTCCAATCTTCTGACATGTTCCTCCGGCACAACATGATTTTTCCTACTTTAATTATCTCATCCTGATCGAAGCATCCTGTGTCTCTCAAAAACGCAGATTAAAACATAAACACAATTATCAATTGGTTTCAACATCAAAATATGAGATTCAACAGTTTGGTCGTTGTGACCTACATCTACTTTCGAATTCCTCCTCCGTCGAGGTCACCGGCATCCACTAATGGCCTTCCTTCAATAGGTTTAGAAGAGAACCCTTACAACGCTTTCTTCTTTTCAGAGGTTTAGAAGAGAACCCTTATATGTCTCATACCTCTCTTGAATGATCTCAATACTTAGAAAGGGAGGAGGAGGACTCTAGCACTTTTACAACTCTTTAACACTTCAAAGACTCAAGATTCTGCCAATACTTTCGTGTCCTTTCATACAGAAAAGGGTGGGGTATTTATAGGCCCCATTGACTTCAAAATTGGAGCCAAAAAGTGTCATATCCCTGGATTTCAGGGTACTAGCAGTACCACCACCATTATTGGGCGGTACTACCGCCTATAGTCTGATACTGGATGGTACCATCGCTAAGTCTAGGCGGTACCACCGTTGGCAGCATTAATTGCCAACGGTACCATCGCCTAGTCTTGGCGGTACCACCACCCAAACCACTTGGGAGACTGGGTCTCCTAGACAGTGCCACCGTTGGGCCTGGTTTGAGGGACTGAATAGGCTGTTCAATCTGGCCCAATTCAGCCTTATTAAGGGTCCAGTTGGCCCCTAACTAATTTAGTGGGATTACCTCTCAATCCTAAGTCAATTTACGGATTAACTATAATAATTAAGACCATTGACAAAGAATCTTGTTCCGGTATGTCAATTGCTCTTCCGGCAAGCTTCCGGTGAACTTCCGATGAACTGCTGGCAATGTTCCGGCGAACTCCCGGCAAGGTCCTAAACTTTACTACGATCTTCTTGGCGAGTTCCGACGAGCTTCTTTGGCAACCTCCTGGACTTCTCGGTTGGTTCCAGCAGAACTTCTGACGAACGTTTGGACTTCCGACGAACTCTTGAACTCCCAATGAGATCTCGATCTTGACTCCGGTACAACACTTTCTTTTTGTCTTACTACTATCGTAGTTAATCCTGCACACTTTTCTCAACTTATAGGTTAGATATAATAATTTACAATTGATTTCATCATCAAAATCCGAGATTCAATAATCTCCTCCTTTTTTATGATGACAATCAATTGATGACGGAGTTATCCTTAACTCCCCCTATCTATATGCCATACTTTGAGAAAGGATATTTTTGAATTCAAGGCCTTTGAATTCAAGTATCAAACTGATAAGTTAAGTTCATTTAAAATTATCAACATGCATATCATGATTCCTATCATAATTTAACATTCTCAAAATACGATGCCACGTATTTATCAATACAAATAATGTCAAGGCATGACATCTATTTTCAAGTCTAATGATAGACAATTATCATTTTTAAGTATGATACGTATTTCAAATATGAAACATTTCAAGATGACAAAGATAGCAATCCATCATTCCATGGCAAGATATCAATTGTAAAATAGCAAGCTAGGCTCAAGATATCTTATCATAATGAAAGATATTTATCTACAATGCATATGAAGTACATTTTGATATGTTTCAAGCACTTGTGATGTGTTGCAATGTATATGATGATTCTAATTATATTTTAAGCATATCACAAAAAACACAAGTGTTTATGATAAGCATTTATGATAAGATAGATTGCATACGTCTACAATGCCAATTTGTCATCAATTTACCACATTTTGGTATTATTTCTCTCCCTTTGTCATCAACAAAAAAGAGAACAATTTAACAATGCAAGTGTGGTAAAAAAAATCAAGTATCAAACTAATTTATCCAATCGATATTGTATCGTTGCATGGTAACATTTACAAATTCTCAACATCAAAATTTATCAACAATAAAGTGATAGATTCCATCAACTTCTCCCCCTTAAAGAGAGGAAGGAAAGTAAGGAGGAAATCCATTAAGAACCAAATTTGTGAAATGATTTGAACTAAGTCAAAAACAAGTTTCATTAAATCATGCTTCAATTTTGACAAAAGGAAGGGATTCATGAAAAAGGATCAAAATATTCATGTGAAATCAAATCCTCATTCTTGCAAGTGATCATCTCATACTTAAAAATTCATAAAACTTCTTCTTTCATGAGAACAGTAAGGAAGAATTTATGTGAAAGAAGCATCGTATGAAAGAGAATTTCCATGAATAAACTTTCATAAATCAAATCCATTGCTCATTAAAAATTTGATACTTAGTAGATTCATATTTCGGATTTCATGAAAGCCTTATTTATGAAATAGTTTCATGAGAGTTTTAAAGAATCAAGAATGTTTGGAAAATATAAACATCAAATTCATGCATTTGGACAATTTAACATTCCTAACTCCCTTCTAATAAAATCAAATTATTCTTCACTTAAAGGGTTTTTAAAGATGTCAGCTAATTGATATTTCATATCAATAAACTCTAGGATTACATTATGATTATTGACATGATCTCGTATAAAGTGATGCCCAATGTCAATGTGTTTAGTTCTAGAGTATTGAATAGGATTTTTTGTTAAACATATTGCACTTGTATTATCACATTTTATAGGAATATTCTTAAGGTAAATTTTATAATCTTCCAATGTATTTTTCATCTATACAACTTGTGCACAACATGCACTAGTTGCAATGTATTCGGCTTCGGTTGTGGATAATGCAACCGAGTTCTGTTTCTTAGAAGACCAAGAGACAAGTGTGTGTCCTAAAAATTGACACGTTCCGGATGTCCTTTTTCTATCTAATCTATATCCAGTAAAATCTGCATCAGTATAAGCAATTAATTTAAAGTTTTTAGATTTTAGATACCATAGTTCTAGATCTGTGGTTCTTTTAAGATATCTAAGTATTCTTTTGACTGCTTTAAGATGAGATAGTTTAGGATTAGATTAAAACCTAGCACAAAGTCCTACGCTAAACATGATGTCCGATCTAGTTGCGGTGAGGTATAGTAAACTACCTATCATACCCCTATAAGCTTTTTGATCAAAGCTTTCTTCACTTTCGTCAATGTATAACTTAATGGAGGTACTCATAAGAGTGTTGATAGCTTTTGAATTATCCAAATTAAATCATTTTAGCAAGTCTAATGTATATTTTGTTTGGCTAATAAAAATACCATCATTAAGTTGTTTGATTTGCAAGCCTAAAAAGAAGGTTAGTTCCCCCCATCAAACTCATTTCAAATTCTAGACTCGTACTCTTTACAAACAATTCACATAAGGATTCATTAGTAGACCCAAAAATAATATTATCAACATAAATTTGAACAATAAGAAAATTATTTTTAAAATTTTAATAAATAATGTGGTATCGATCTTGTCTTTAAAGAAATTATTTTGAATAAGAAATAAACTAAGTCTCTCATACCAAGCCCTTGGGGCTTGTTTCAATCCATATAGAGCTTTAGTCAATTTAAACATATGATTAGGGAAATTATCATTCTAAAATTCGAGAGGTTGTTCAACATAAACTTCTTTGAAAATAAAGTCATTAAGAAAAGCACTTTTTACATCCATTTGAAACAACTTAAAATTATTAATACTAGCATAGACAAGAAGTATCCTTATGGTTTCTAATCTTGCCATAGAAGCGAAGGTTTCTTTATAATCAATACCTTCTTCTTGGTTGAAACTCTTATCCACTAATCTAGCCATGTTTCAAACAATGATACCAAATTCATTTTGCTTGTTTCTAAAGACCCATTTAGTACCAATAACTAAATGGTCATTTGGCTTTGGAACAAGCTTTCACACCTCATTTCTCTCAAATTGATTCAACTCTTCTTGCATTGCGATAAGCCATGAATCATTTTTCAAGACCTCATCAATGCATTTTGATTCAATTTGGGAGAGAAAAGTGGCGTTGGCAGAAAAATTCTTAAGAGAAGAACGAGTTTGAACTCCTTTTGATGTGTCTCCTATGATTAGCTCCTTAGGATGAGCATCTACATACTTTCATTCCTCGGATAACAATGTTTTGGAAGAAGATGCATCCAAGTTGCTAGATGGAGAAAGGGTTTCATTTAAATTCAAAGCATCAAAATTAAGACCATCATCAAGATCATTTTTCTTAACTCCAGAAACTTCATTGAATAGATTCTTCTATAACCAAAGTTCTTTTTGTTAAAAATACGAAATGCTTTAGAAATAGAAGAATAGCTAAGAAAAATTCCTTCATCGGATTTTGCATCAAACTTTCCTAAGACATCTTTTTCATTCAAGATAAAACATTTACACCTGAAAACTTTAAAATATGAAACATTGGGTTTTTTATTGTTCCACAACTCATAAGGAGTTTTGGAGAGTAATGGTCTTAATAGAACCCTATTCATGACATAGCATACCGTATTTACGGCTTCGACCCAAAAATATTTAGGAAGGCTATGTTCGTTTAACATGGTTCTAACCATTTCTTGTAAGTTTCTATTTTTTCTTTTTCCTACTTCATTTTGTTGAGGATTTCTTGGAGTAGCGAAATTGTGGTTGTATTCATTAGATTCACAAAATTCTTGGAAATCATGGTTTTGAAATTCACCACCATGATTACTTCGAATTGATGAAATCATAAAACCTTTTTCATTTTGAACAAATTTACAAAACTTAGAAAAATACCTAAAGCAATCACTTTTGTATGTCAAAAAGTAAGTCCAAGTTTATTTACTATAATCATCCATGATGACAAAGGCGTATTTGCTACCTCCTAGGCTTGATGTAGCAATTGGTCCAAATAAGTCTATATGAATCAATTGCAATGGTCTAGATGTGCTTATTTGGTTCTTTGGTTTGAAACTATCTTTTATTTATTTTCCTAGTTGACATGCATCACACACATTGTCTTTAACGAACTTTATGTGAAGAATTCCTCTTTTAAGTTCTTTAGATGAGATTTGAGAGATTAGTTTCATGCTAGCATGACCTAATATCCTATACCAAAGCCAAGCAACACAATTCAAAACCAAAATACATATTTTATTACAAAGATCATCAATGTCGATAGTGTATACATTATTTTGTTTTAGGGCAATCCTAGATGTGTTTTTGTATGGTTTTTCAATAATGCAAGCATTGGATTCAAATCTAATGATGTATCCTTTATCACACAATTGACTAATGCTCAAAAGGTTATGCTTTAAGCCATCAACCAATAACACATCTTCAATAAAAAAGTTGGATTTGTTACCTATGGTTCCTTTACCAATGATTTTACCCTTTTTGTTGTCTCCGAAGGTAACATATCTTTCGTCTAGGCTAGTAAGCTTAGAGAATTGAGATTGATCTCCGGTCATATGCCTTGAGCATCCACTATCAAGGTATCATCTCTTGCTCCTAGCTTGTGATGGTAAATATTTCTACAAAAAAGGATAATTTTTAGGTACCCATTTGATCTTGGGTGCCTCATAAATCGATCGGTTTAACTTATCATTTTGCATGAAGTTCTTTATGATTCCTTTAGGAACCCAAATCAAATTGTGTTGACTACACTTCTTAAATGGACATTGATAAGTAACATGTCTAAATTTACAATAAAAGTTACATTTGTTTCGGGGTGAAACATACAAAGTAAGGCCTTTAATAAATGTGGTTAGAATTTGGTGAGAGCTACTCACAAATCCGATTATGCCTTTTCTATGAATGTGACCCTTGTTAGCGAGGATCATATTCAAGGACTTGATACCAACCTCAAACTTTTCTAAGGTTTCTTTGAGTAGCAAGTTTTCCTTTCTAAGTGTTTCTACTTCATGGCATTTTGTGCAGGGAGCTAAACTATCATCATGCTCAATTTTTAGTCTATCAAAGTCATTAACAAGAGAAGCATGCTCCTTTTTCAAAGAGTTATACTTTTTTACTCAAGGTTCTACATTCATCAAACAATTCATGAAATGCACTTAAAAGCTCATCGAAAGATAAATTTACGTCTAATGAACTTGTTACCTCATCTCCAATAGCCATTAGTGCATAGTGAGCAACTTGCTCGGTGTTGGTTGGCTCCTCTTCTTCGGATACACTTGAGTGATCTCATGTTGCTTTAAGAGCCTTCTTCTTCTTTGATTGCTTATTCTTTGTTGGGGACATTCATTCTTGTAATGTCCTGGCTTCTTGCATTCGTAGCATATTACTTGATCTTTCTTGGGTTCAAATTTACTTTTAGTGTTATTTTTAAATTTATTCCTTTTTATGAATTTTTTGAACTTTTTTGTCAAGAGTGCCAAGTCATCATCAAAGTCCTTATCAACTGAATTTTCTTTTAAGTGGTATTCTTGAGTTCTTAGTGTCATATCCTTCTTGTTCTTTGGAAGGTTATTCTCAAGCTCATCATGAGCATTATAAGTCATCTCATAGATCATTAATGACCCGATTAGTTTTTCGAGAGGAAAGTTATTTAAGTCCTTGGCCTCTTGAATGACCGTTATTTTAGGGTCCTAACTCTTTGAAAGGGATCTGAAAATTTTATTAACAAGTTCAAAATATGAAAAACTATTACTAAGTCCTTTTAGACCATTGACTACATCCATAAATTGGGTGTACATGTCTCCAATGGTCTCATTCGGTTTTATTTGAAACAACTTATAAGTATGCACTAAAAGATTAATTTTTAACTCCTTCACTCTACTAGTGCCTTCATGAGTCACTTCGAGTGTGTTCTAAATATCAAAAGTCATTTCACAAATAGACATACGATTGAACTCATTTTTATCTAAAGCACAAAATAAGGCATTCATAGCCTTGGCGTTTAAAGCGAAAGTCTTCTTCTCCAACTCATTCCAATCGTTCATTGGAAGAGAAGACTTTTGAAACCCAATTTCTACAATATTCAATAATTCAAAATCTATTGAAATTAGGAAGATCCTCATTCTAGTCTTCCAATATGTATAATCCGTCCCATTGAACATGAGCAGACGTGTAATTGAATGACCCTCTTGGTTGCCGGCAAATACCATCTCTCTTGGGTTTCAAACCAAATAAGAGTGAATCTTGCTTTGATATCAATTGTTAGGATCAAGAGCGGCACTAAGAGGGGGGGGGGGGGTGGGGTGAATTAGTGCATCGAAAAACTTTCCAAATTAAACTCGATTCCGAAAAATATTTGTTTTGATTCAATCCGTTTCGGAAAGAAATTAAACTTGAAAGCTTTCATAAAAATGCAAAGAGAAAATTAAGGAGGTTTGTAGTAATGTAAATTGCACAAATGAAAAGCAAACCAAAATTTAGAGTGGTTCAATCATTGTGACCTACCATCACTTTCAGATTCCTCCTCCGTCGAGGTCACTGGCATCCACTAATAGCCTTCCTTCAATAGGCGAAGACCAATCACCTCTTTACAGTGCTTTCTCATTTTCACGGGTTTAGGAGAGAACCCTTACAAGTCTCACACCTCTCTTGAATGATCTCAACACTTAGAAAGAGAGGAGGAGACTCTAGCACTTTTATAACACTTTAACACTTCAAAGACTCAAAATTTTGCCTATACTTTCGTGCCCTTTCATACAAAAAAGGGTGGGGTATCTATAGGCCCTATTCACTTCAAAATTAGAGACAAAAAGTGTCATATCCCTATATTTCGGGGTACTGGCGATACCATCGCCATTACTGGGCGATACTACTGCCTGCAGTCTGACACTGGGTGGTACCACCACCTAATAGAGCTCAGAGACTGAGCTATGACGGTATCACCACCTGACAGGGGTGGTACCACTGCTAGCAGCATTAACTACTAGCGGTACCGTCGCCCAAACCACCTAGGAGACTAGGTCTCCTAGGCGGTGCCACCGCCGAGCCTGAATTCAAAGGATGAATAAGCTGTTCAATCTGGTCCAATTCAGCCATGTTAAGGGCCTAGTTGGCCCCTAACTAAGTTAGTGAAAGTACCTCCCAATCCTAACTCAATTTATGAACTAACTATCATAATTAAGACAGTTGACAAAGCATCTTGTTCCGTTACGTCAATTGCTCTTCCGACGAACTGGCGGCAATGTTCCGGCGGACTCCTGGGAAGCTCCTGATCTTTATGACGATCTTCTTGGTGAGTTTCGATAAGCTTCTTCGGCAAGCTCCTGGACTTCTCAGTTAGTTCCGGCAAAACTTCTAACGAACGTCCGGACTTCCGACGAACTCTTGAACTCCCAACGAGATCTCGATCTTGACTCCGATACAACACTTGCTTTTTGTCTTACTACTATCGTAGTTAATCCTACACACTTTTTTTAACATATAGATTAGATCTAACAATTTAGAATTGATTTCATTATCAAAATTTGAGATTCAACATGAACTTGTTAATAAAATCTTGAGATCCCTTCCAAAGAGTTGGGATCCTAAAGTAACGACCATTCAAGAGGCCAAGGATTTAAATAATTTTCTTCTTGAAGAACTTATCGGGTCATTATTAACCTATGAGATGACTTACAATGTTCATGAATAGCTTGCGAACAATCTTCCAAAGTACAAGAAGGATATGTCACTAAGAACTCAAGAAGACCACTTGAAAAAAAATTCAAGTGATAAGGACTTTAATGATGACTTGACACTCTTGACAAGAAAGTTAAAAAAATTCATAAAAAAGAATAAATTTAAAAATGACACTAAAAATAAATTTAAACCCAAGAAAGAACAAGTAATATGCTATGAATGCAAGAAACCGGGACATTTCAAAAGCGAATGTCCCCAAGCAAAGAAGAAGCAACCAAAGAAGAAGAAGGCTTTTAAAGCAAAATGGGACGACTCAAGTGTATCCGAAGAAGAGGAGCCAACCAACACAGAGCAAGTTGCTCACTACGCACTAATGGCTATCAGATATGAGGTAAGCAATTCATTAGATGCAAATTTATCTTTCGATGAGCTTTTATGTGCTTTTCATGAATTGTTTGATGAATGTAGAACTTTGAGTAAAAAGTATAACTCTTTGAAGAAGGAGCATGCCATTTTAAATGTTGAATTTGAAAAACTTAAACGTGATAATCCTTCTTTGCATCCACGTACTAAGTGTGAACACTTAGAGACACTTAAGAAGGAAAACTTGCTGCTCAAAGAAACCTTAGAAAAGTTTGAGGTTAGCAAGTCTTTGAACATAATCCTTGCCAATAAGGGTCACGTCCATAGAAGAGGCGGAATCAGATTTGTGAGTAGCTCTCACCAAAATCCAACCAACTTTGTTAAAGACCCTACCTTGCATGTATCACCCCACAGCAAATGCAACTTTTGTTGCAAACCCGAACGTGTTGCCTACAAATGTCCATTTAAGAGATATAGTCCACATAAATTAATTTGGTTTCCTAAAAGAACTTCAAATGACTCAATGCAACATGATAGGTTATGTAGATTGATTTTTGAGGCACCCAAGGTCAAATGGGCACCTAAAAATTATCCTTTTTTATAGAAATTTTTACCATCATAAGCTATGAGCAAGAATGATAGTTTGATAGTGCATGCTCAAGACTTATGACCGAAGATCCAAAATAACACATAAATCTCTCTAGCCAAAATAACAAAGAAAAGATCATTAGAATTAAAACTATCAGTTACAAAATGATACTTATATTCCATAAGATCATGTTTGATGATTTGATGATGCAATGATTATTTGAAATCTTATGTGATAAACACTTTATCTTAATCTCTCAATATTTGAAACTTGAGAATTCTTATGCATAAGTTCCTTTCTCACGGTTTCCGGATTTTTGGATTTCTCGACATTTGAAAATTGAGTCTTCATTTGCTATTATTTCTTCTCATTGCAAAAAGAGAAATCTGATTCATGGAACAATGGTATGATTGGTCTTTTATGAATTGATAATTTCAATAAAAGTTCTTCCTCCCATTTACGAAAATTGAACATCATTTTGACTTTAAACGATATTTACATGAATAAGCATTTGCACCACAAAATGACTATGATCTTGCTTAAAAGAGTAGGCAAGAATTCTTGCCTATTGAGAAGCAATAATGCTAGATGAAAACAAAAAATGATAAGTTGAGGAAAACAGTGCACCGGCGGTGGCACCGCCCTCAACTCTGCCCTAAAAAAAAGCCTTTAGGGCCGGCGATAGAACCAACCCCAAGCCCTCCTACATCTCTTCCCCACACCTCTAAACCCCTCTCCACCCCTCATTCTCCTTGCTCCTCCTCTAGAAACTCAAGGAAACACTTCTCTTCTTCAAATCTAAGGATTAATCTCAACCCTTCAAGAAGATCACTACAAGGGTAATTCTCAAGCCTTTTCTCTCAATTCATTGATAGATCTTGCCTCTTATATGTTGTTCTCTCATTATTTATGTGTTTAGTCTTATGGCTTCTAGAAGATCCTCAAAGGGCAAAGGAAAGAGGAGAGTAGATCAAACCTATGACTCCACACTCTTTGATTCTCCTCAACATGCCCTTAAATTTCCAACTGTAGAGTCTAGAAACGTTCATAAGGGGAAATAAGGAATTGGGCAATTTGGAACCAATTCAATGGTTTGCTAACCAAGATATCCTCCCAATCCTTCAAATAAGTGAACCTATCTATCTTAGATTTGTTAGATTATTTTACAACAACTTGCATGTGGATGAACACGATAGGATCTCCACTTATCTCTTGGGACATCATATACCTATTACGGATAGCGTAATTTGCAACCTCGTAGGAATTATTGAAAAAAGGAGAGGTTGTTACTTTAGAGGACAATGGGACAAAGAATCAGTTGGGACCACTTATTCTGATGCCTTAGGTATAATTTTGGTAATCCAAACTTGTCTATTCTTCTAAAAAGCTGTTAACTTTTACTATCCTTCAACACCAAATAATTCACTCGACTCATCGAATACGGATGTACTAGACCACTACTCCGTAGTCCCCAAACAATACTTGGGAATCTAATCCATTGGACCTATCTGTCCTCAGTTATCGTATATCTATAATCTCTCATTTATCTAATATTTCAGAGACCATATACCGGGCATGGTGTTATCAGGCCCATATGGTCTCTATTTGAATCTTCCTCTAATTGGATTCTCTCGAAAAACTCTTTCTCTCTCAATCCAAATGACTTTGGCCAGGGATTTGTTTAAGCAAGAACACATGGGATATTCCTTTCATGAAATCGAGAGCGGATGATCCTCTATCGACACTCAATAATCCTCATAAGATTGGTTGTCACTCTCGATAACTGACTATACTAGATCTGAAACTTCTAAGCCTATAAATCTGGTATCAAAGAGTGAAATACTTATTCAAGATATCTTTGGTGTCTCAAGTCTATGGAACAGATACAACACTAGTACAACAAAATCATTGTCTAATAATAAGGTATCATCAACCATCCAACATTCCGTGAGCGGATCAATCAATAAACTCATTCTCTAATGAGTACTTGAACTTTATCCCTAGTGTCCCCACATGAGTACTTATGAGATCAACCACCTCCATCACATGGATGGGTATATAGTACACCAGTCTGTCCGGTTATCTATGCTAGTCATAAATGTCTTACAAGCCAATCACATGAGTGATGGTACGTGTAACATGATACGTATTTTTTTTTACTTATTATATTATTTGACATTTTATAACTTTATATTGCTTGTCGGATATATATTGTGATGTCCTTGAATCTGTACAATGGGGATCAGATCGTAATGAAATCATGATAATGAGACTAATTCATCTTTAAATATAGACCATAAATAATCTTAGTCATAGGTTACTTGAGAGGGACATCAAGATAACCGGACAGACTAGTATATTGTATACCCATCGATATGATAGAGGCAGCTTGTCTCAAAGCTGCTTGTGTTGGGACACTAGGGATACAATGCAGGTGCTCATTGGGGAATAAGTCCACTGATTGATCTACTTACGGAATGCTAGATGGTTAATGATACCTCATTGTCAGACAGTAATTCCATCATCTCATTAGTGTATTTGGTCCTTAGACTTGAGACACCAAGGTTATCCTGTATGAGTACTCTATTCTTTGGTACCAAACTTATAGGTTTGAAACTTCCAGATCTAGTACAACCAGTTATCGGGAGTAGCAGCCAACCTTACGAGGCCTATTGAGAAAGAGTTAGGAAGTAGTGAACTCTTGGTAGGTGTTGCGACAAGTAAAGGTTCGTATATGTGATATTCATTGGAGCCTCTATTTTATTAGATATCCAATAAGCCCCTGAATTATTGGATCCTATGGATGAGATTCAATAAGAGCTAATGAGAGATTATTGGATAGAGATCCACTAATCTAAGAGGCTTGGGTAGTTGGATGAAGATCTAGAACCCAATAGGGTAGGGTCCATTAGGGTTAAGTTGATAGAAGGCCTCTATTAATAGGAGGGAACTAAAGGGCTATAGGCTAGGCCTTCTTGGCTGCCACCTCCTATTCTCCTCTCCTCTTCTCCTCCTTAGCCAATAAGGGCATGTGGAGATTTGGGCAGCGATTCGAGGAGCATCTTCGTAGCCCCTACCATATGGATCATCGCTAGAGAAAAGAATAGTTGACCTCCTTCATTCGCTCTCACAGATCTATGGGATTTCAGAGATATATGATCTCCCTAGGTAGTACAACTATCTCACATATGGTTTTTAGTTTCATGGATTTTTGTACACTAATCTTCGCATAATGATGAACACCTTTTAGGAAATTTAGAATTTTTATTTTTTGTTCTTCTACTATGCATGTGATGTCACCCTAGATTTCCCTATAGTGGTATCAAAGCTAGGTTGTTTGTGCAAAGATTGGTTTTGAACTACGTGTGTTGTGTTTTAGAAAGGCTTTCAACGTCAAAATCATTTATGTAAAAGCGAGAAAGGGAAGCAACTGTTATTGCCCTTGTTGCCATCTGTGTTCAGGAAGGCTGCTTGTAGTGGCAGCCACAAGGGCTATGCCCATAGATAAGCGGCACAACGCTTGCATGCAGGCCGCTTGTGCCTACTCGCAACTATTGATGCACGCAGTTGCAGCCACAAGCAGTTGGCCGCCCGTAGGCAGAGCCACCTACAGCGCAAGTGATGGCACCCGCGGGTGCTACCTGTAGGGACAGCACCCGCAGCAGCGCTCGACCGCCGAGACGACGCCGCGCACCCCCCCCCCCCCCCCGACCTGTCATAGTGGTCGCCGCTAGTGGGGTGGCGGCAACCGCAGCGCAGGAAAGGAAGAGAGGGGAAATAGGTTTTTCTAAACAAAAGATAATTTGGTCCCTCGAAATTTCATAAATTATGTTTATCATTTCTGACCAAATTACCAATATGCCTCTCATAATTCAAAAAATTTCTTGTAAGTCCTAAATTTTAAAAAAATATTAGTTAATTAAAAGATTTAATTAACTATTATTGTTTATCTAGTAGTCCTACATAATGATATATACTTGTGAGGTATAATATGGACGGATGATCATGGACATGTGATGTGATTATTATTATTATTAAGGCATGCGATCCTTTATTTTTCTCGTTTATTATTGGGCCTACGTGCTTGTGATTATGTTGTAATTACATGAGGATGTGCAGCGGGAGCGTGGAGGCAATAACAGGACCCACGAGGTTGAGACGGATGATCACGACGCATAGAGATGAGCCGAGATGCCGACAGAACCGATGACAAGATGGAATATCACAAGGCATCGAGATGTGCTGAAGCATACATAGATCGTGATATGAGTGATTGGGCCCATTAGCTTGGGCTTGATCACATTAGGATGTGGTCCATAATTATCTAGTGTGATTGCTCATGTGATGTGTGATTGCTTGTACACCTACTAGATAAATATATATTTACATGTGATGTAGATGTATATTAAATATGTATGTGTGTGACACGTTATAGGAGACCGAATCAAAAATTTTCTCTCTCGATAATATTAAGTTGGTAAACGTAAGACAATTAGATTGACCCATATAGCCTTCCATTGTTATAGGAAGATATCGATTCCTGACATAGGTTGAGTTAGTTGAGTCCCTCGAGGCTCACCTATATCATGATTTGATATCTTGTCTATAATATAGATTTGACATCGGTGACCTGAGGACGTGGTATACTTGGTCAAGTCCCCCGATGTCATATCATTGAATCAGACTCATCTTGTAATGATGGTGATGACTTAACCAAACATCATGGTTAGTCGAGTCTCTCGAGACCATGATGATTTCGAGGCTGAATAGGACGGGAATCATAAGGAGTTGTGATCGACAAGAGTTGGTTACCTTTTTAGGCTTAGTGTGATTGGTTGAGTCTCTCGAGATTACACTAAGACACCGATTGGATCCCGATCCCCACTAGAAGTCTATCGAAGATTTTTATTTCACATGCTGAGGGTGTCGCGTGACACACTAGAAAAATAGTAGGAGCACATCAAGATAGAAGTTCATATCTTGATTATTTATTTTTCTACAAAATTTGCATGTTATTTATTTTTGCTACATCTTTATTTTCAGAAATAGGTCACTTTCAAATCCCTTACATGGCATACTTGATGTCAACGCCTCACTAGTCCAAATTATATGGATTGGCTCCACAACCTGAGAATGGTTCTCATGGTAGAGAAAATCGTGTACGTCCTTGATACAATGATGTGTACACTTGAGGAAAGGGCAAGCGAAGATGAGATCACTCGCTATGTGAAGCACATAGATGACTCAACTCTTGCTCAGTGTTACATGTTGGGCTCCATGACTCTTGAGTTACAGAGATTGCATGAAACGATAGATGTCAGATCCATTCTCATGATGTCCACAAATTGTTTAAGGAATAGGGAAGGACTCGGTGATACGAGATATCCAAGAGTCTTTTCCGTGCCATGATGATTGAGGGGACACTGGTTCAGAATCATGTCCTTAAGATGATTGAGTAGATAGAGAAACTCATAGGTCTAGGAATGGTCCTAGAGGATAACCTATGTATGGATCTTATGCTTAAGTCCCTATCAGATTCCTTTTCTCAACTTGAGGTGACTCTTCTTGAATTCCTCAATATGTTGAGGGAGGTTGAGAAAACTATCAAGAAATAGAAGCTAATTCTTTGTGCTAGTGAGACCAGAAAGAGAAGAAAGGTAGAAAAGTCCCTTAAGAAGGGCAAGGGCAGACTGGGTAAAACAATGGTCGTTAAGAAGGACTCGGTGAAGGACAAAGGCTAGTGCTTCTACTGCAGAAAATATGGGCACTAGAAGAGGATCTACAAAGAATATCTTGTAGAGAGGGTGAAATAGAAGCTTCAGGTACATTCATGATTAGTTTCTATTTGTAAGATCCTTATGATGACACGAGTATTGAATACCGGTAGTGCTTATCACATCTGCAATTCATTGTAGATTCTAGCAAAGCCTAGGAAATTAGCGAGAGGCGAGATTGACCTCAAGATGGGTGATGGAGCAAGAGTTGCTACTGTTGCTGTCGGTGAGATCACTTTACATCTGTTTGGTAGAGCTATTATTGTATTAGATGCATATTATTTTGTTCCCTCTATTATAAAAAAATATTATTTCCATTTCATGTTTGATATTGAATGGTTATAAAGTAGTTTTTGAGAACATTAGTTGTTCAATTATTAAGGATGATAAGATCATCACTAGAGGGACATCACATAATGGTTTGTTTATACTAGACACTACTCTACATATCATGAATGTAAGTGTGTCCAATAGGAAACGAGATTAGGTGAACGGTGCATACTTATGGCAATTGTAGACAAGGTCATATCTATGAGAGAAGAATTCAAAAGTTCCAAAAGGATGGATACTTATATCCATTCAACTATAAGTCATAAGTAACTTGCGAGCCTTGCCTTCATGGAAAACTGACCAACTCTCCATTTAGTGGAACTAGAGAGAGAGTTACTAAGTTATTGGAACTCATACATAGTGATGTATGCAGTAGCATATCAACTCATGTCATAGGTGGTTACTCTTACTTTATTATTTTTACTGATGATTTCTCAAGGTATGGACATGTGTACTCAATAAAGTACAAGTCCGAGACCTTCGAGAAATTCATGAAGTATAAAAATGAAGTGAAGAACTAGACTGGAAATAGTATAAAGGCTTTTCAATCAAATCGAGGAGGTGAGTACTTAAGTACAGAGTTTACCCAATTTCTCAAGGACCATAGGATTCTGTCCTAATGGCCACCTTCTTATACACCTCAGCTTAATGGTGTATCTGAAAGGAGGAATCACACACTATTACACATGGTGCGGTCCATGATGAGTTTCGCCAATCTACTCATCTTATTCTGGGGATACGCCCTAGAGTCTGTAGCTTACCTTTTGAACAAAGTTCCAACTAAGTTAGTAGTGTCTACACCATATGAGATATGAAATGGAAAGAAGCTCGATCTTAAGGTTGTTAAGATTTGGGGCTGCCCTGCCCATGTTAAAAGACTAACCCTGATAAGTTGGAATCTAGGATGGAGAGGTGCAAGTTCATGGGGTACCCTAAGTAAACTTATAAGAATTATTTATATTACCCCGAGGACCAAAAGATCTTTGTAGCCAATAGGGTAATGTTCCTTGAGAAGGAACAAATTCTTGGTGGAGACAATGAGAGCAAGATAGAGTTGAGAAAAGTTAGAGAACCTAACTCAAGGACCATTACATAACCCAAGTTTGTTCAGGTACATAGCATACAAGTTTCGACTTTACATAAGTCTAATAAAGTACCCCATCCTCTTGAAAGATATGTGGGACATATTAGATGAGAGGATGTTGAGAATATTAATCCTCAAATAAACGAGAAGGCTATTATAAGTATAGACTCTAGGAAGTGGCAAGAAGCCATGAATTCTGAGATGGATTCCATGTACTCCAACAATGTTTGGAGTCCAGTTGATGCACCCGAGGGTATTATACCCATTGGCTGCAAGTGGATCTTCAAGAAGAAGATCAAAGTATATGGAAAGGTAGAGACCTATAAAGCAAGGCTAGTAGCTAAGGGGTATCGTCAAAGGCAAGGTATTGACTATAACAAAACCTTCTCACCCATAGCCATGCTAAAATCCATATGATTTCTGTTGGCTATTGCAGCACACTATGATAATGAGATCTGGCAGATGGACATGAAAATCGCATTCCTCAATGGCAATCTCGAGGAGGAGGAGTATATGATTTGGCCTAAGGGATTCGAGTCCAAAGAAAGTCCATATAAGGTGTGCAGATTGCTTACGTTCATCTATGGACTAAAGCAAGCTTCCCAAAGTTAGAACATAAGATTTGATGAGGTAATCAAATCTTATGACTTCGTTAAGAACGAAGATAAGCCTTGTGTATATAGGAAGGTAAGTGGGAGTGCTATCACCTTCTTCGTGTAATATGTGGATGAAAGACTTAGGGGAAGCATCCTATATCTTAGGTATTTGGATCTATGGAGATAGATCTAAGAGGATACTGTTAGAACCCTTGCAGATTCTAAACTTGGGGTTGATCTCTTTAGGGGATTGGCCTCCTTGGAACTCTATAGGGGTTCCTCCCTCCAAGTTGCTGCTCAAAAGCTGCATAAAAGATTCATCTATTACTTAACAAAAGAGGAGGAATACATGACTATTTATAGGGCTTCTAAACCCTAACTCCTAATAGGACTCCTACTTAAAACTCTTACTTCTAACCAACTCCTAATATGACTCCTACTCAAGACTCCTATTCCCTTATAACTCCTAATTCTTCTCTAAGAAAAAACCTCTTACATGAATGTCCTGTTGAATCTCGAATTTTGATGATGAAATCAATTGATGGGTTAATTGATCTAATCCATATTATTGAGTTAAGTGTGCAGGATTAACTACGATAACCAGAAAACACAAAGCAAGAATACCGGAGTCAAGATCGATGGACGTTTAAGAGTCCGAAGAATCGTCGGAGATGCTGCCGGAACCAACCGAGAAGAAATCGGGAACCTATCGGAATTTTCGGAAGTTCGCCGAAGAGATCGTCGAAGGTTCACGGAGATCACCGAGAAGGCTCGGCTACTCGTTAAAGTCATCACAAGATCGGGAGCTTGATGGGAGTCCGTCGGAAGAAGCTCGCCGAAACAAGACTCGACGTTCGCGGTTGAAAGCTTGCTTAGGATGTGTTTTTGTTATGTAGTTCACTTGTAATTAGGATTAGGATTAAGAGATAATCCTATATCCTGGTTAGGGGCCAACTGGGCCCAAAGTCAGATATGGTTTGGGCTTAAATTAAGCCAAACCAGTGAAATCGGAGTGCTAGGCGGTGGCACCGCCTGGCTGGGCGGTGGCACCGCCCAGCACCCGAGAGCTGGGCGGTGACACCTCCTTGGCTGGGCGGTTGCACCGTCCAGCACCCGAGCGCTGGGCGGTGGCACCGCCTGGCTGGGCGGTGGCACCTCCAGCACCGGGAACCCTAAGAAAATTCAAATTTTGGAGCCCAAAATTTGAATCCTCTTGAGGCCTATAAATACCCCTCAAATCTCAGCTAAGGTTACAACTTTTGAGAAGTATTTTGATTGAGAGAAAAGTCTTAGAAAGTCTTAGCAAGTCTTGTTTTCAATTTACTAGAGAGTTCTCCTCCTTCTTTCTTATTGAAAATTTGTAAGAGGTTGAATTGCTTGTAAAAGGTTGTAAGAGGGGTGTTTACCCTTCCATTTCAAGATATTTGCTAGTGGAAGGTGGGAGCCTCATCGAAGAGGGGCATCGCAAGTGGAGTAGGTCATTTGACCGAACCACTCTAAAAATCGGCGTAATCTCTGGTTTGCATTTTATTATTGTCATTTACATTACTGCAAATCTTCTTACTGCTTTAGTTCCTTATTACCCTTGCTGCGCAACTTTAAGAATACGCTTTCAAGTTAAACTTTTCAAGTTCCGTTCTTATCGTACGAAAGATTTTGTTAAAATCGAAGTTTTAATCCGCTGCACTAATTCACCCCCCCCCCCCTCTTAGTGCTGCTCCGATCCTAACAAGTGGTATCAGAGCGAGGTTATCTCTCATATTTGGTTTAATACCCAAGAGAGATGGCTTACTCCGGCATGCAAGAGGGCCACTCTATTGCACGACCACCTTTGTTTAATGGGTCGGATTACACATATTGGAAGACTCGCATGAGGATCTTCCTCATTTCTATGGACTTTGAGCTTTGGTCTATTGTTGAGAATGGATTTCAAAAATCTTCTCTTTCGATGAGCGAATCGAATGAATCGGAGAAGAAGGTTTTTGCTTTAAATGCAAAGGCTATGAATGCCTTGTTTTGTGCATTAGACAAAAACGAATTTAATCGTGTTTCAATGTGTGATTCGGCTTTTGATATTTGGAGAACTCTTGAGGTCACTCATGAAGGCACTAGCCGAGTGAAAGAGTCCAAAATCAACATCCTTGTGCACTCTTACGAACTTTTCCGAATGAAACCAAGTGAGTCCATCGGAGACATGTACACCCGATTTACGGATGTCATCAATGGACTCAAAGCTCTTGGTAAAGATTTTACTAACTTTGAACTAGTAACTAAAATCTTAAGATCCCTCCCTAAAAGTTGGGATCCAAAAGTTACGGCCATTCAAGAGGCCAAAGACCTTAAAACATTCCCTCTTGAAGAACTCATTGGGTCTCTAATGACCTACGAAATGACATGTCAAGCTCATGACGAGCTCGAGAACCCCCTTCCAAAGAACAGGAAGGATATGACACTCAAATCACAAGAAGACCACTTGAAAGGAACATCAAGTGATGAGGACAGTGACAATGACATTGCACTTTTGACTCAAAAATTTAAAAAATATTTAAGAAAGAACAAACTTAAAAATAATATAAAAAATAAATTTGAACAAAAGAAGGACCAAGTGATTTGCTATGAATGCAAAAAACCAGGACACTACAAGAATGATTGTCCTCAAGCCAAAAAGAGGACATCAAAGAAGAAGGCGCTCAAGGCAACATGGGATGATTCAAGCGCGTCCGAAGAAGAGGAGTCCAACACCGAGCAAGTTGCTCATTACGCGCTAATGGCTTTAGAAGAAGAGGTATGTGATTTATTTAATGAAGATTTATCTTTTGAAGAACTCTCTATCGCTTTTCATGAATTATTTGATGAATGTAGAACTGTTAGCAAGAAGTTAAGTATCTTAAAGAAAGAGCATGCTTTGCTACAAGATAAGTTTGATAGTCTTCAAACTCCTCAATGCTCAAAGTGTGAGCATTTAGAAGCAATAAAAAATGAAAATTTGCTTCTTAAGGAAACCTTAAACAAGTTTAAGGTTGGTAGCAAAGGATTAGATATGATCCTTGCACACAAGGGTCACATCGCAAATAGAAATGGAATTGGATTTGTAAAAGGATTACATCAAAATCCTACCACTTTCATAAAAGGACCTACATTACATGTTTCCTCTTATATGAAATGCAACTTCTGTTGCAAATCCAGACATATTGCCTACAAATGTCCATTTAGGAAAATTAGTTCACAAAAATTAATATGGGTTCCTAAAGGAACTATAAAGGATTCAAAAATAAATAACAAGGTTAGTGGGTCAATTTTTGAGGCACCCAAAACAAATGGGTACCTAAAAATCATCCTCTTTTGTAGACAAACCCACAAGCTAGGAGCAAGAGATGGTATCTCGATAGTGGATGCTCAAGACATATGACTGGAGATCCATCTCATTTCTCTATGCTCACTAGCAAAGAAGAAGGGTACGTCACCTTCGGAGACAACAACAAAGGCAAAATCATTGGCAAGGGAATTATTGGTAACAAATTTAGTTTTTCCATTGATGATGTTTTACTAGTTGATGGATTAAAACATAATCTCTTGAGTATTAGTCAACTATGCGATAAATGTTATATCGTTAGATTTGAATCAAATATGTGCATTATTGAAAAACCAAATCATAACATGACTATGATTGCTTTAAAACAAAATAATGTCTATACCATCAATCTTGATGAACTAGGTAATGAAATGTGTTTCTCCGCCGTAAATAATGATGCTTGGCTTTGGCATAGGAGATTAGGTCACGCAAGCATGAAAACAATATCTAAAATCTCATCTCAAGAATTAGTACGAGGGATTCCGAATATGAAGTTTATTAAGGACAAGGTATGCGATGCATGTCAACTAGGCAAACAAATAATAACAAGCTTCAAACCAAAAAATCAAATTAGCACCACTAGACCATTACAATTGATCCATTTGGACTTATTTGGACCAATTGATACAACAAGTCTAGGTGGAAGCAAATATGCTTTTGTGATTGTGGATGACTACTCTAGATACACTTGGACCTATTTCTTAGCTCACAAAAGTGATTGCTTCAAGTGTTTCTCTAAGTTTTGTAAACTCACTCAAAACGAAAAAGGCTTCATGATTTCATCAATTCGGAGTGATCACGGTGGTGAATTCCAAAATCGTGACTTTCAAAATTTTTGCGAAGTTAATGGATACAATCACAACTTCTCAACTCCAAGAAATCCTCAACAAAATGGTGTAGTTGAAAGAAAAAATAGAAACCTACAAGAAATGGCAAGAACTATGTTAAATGAACATAGTTTACCCAAATATTTTTGGGCCGAAGCCGTAAATACGGCTTGCTACATCATGAATAGGGTTCTAATAAGACCATCTCTATCAAAAACTCCCTATGAATTATGGAATAACAAAAAACCAAATATTTCTTATTTTAAAGTTTTCAGTTGTAAATGCTTTATTTTAAATGAAAAGGATGCCTTAGGTAAATTTGATGCTAAATCCGATGAAGGCATCTTTCTTGGCTACTCTTCCGTTTCTAAGGCTTTTCGGATTTTTAATAAAAGAACCTTAGTAATAGAAGAGTCTATTCATGTGGTTTTTAATGAAATTTCTGATTTAAAGAAAAATGATTTTGATGATGATTTTGGTTTTGATAATTTGAATTTAAATGAACCCTCTCCTCAAAATAGCCATTTGAATGCATCTTCTTCCGAAATTTCTTTACCAAAAGAATGGAAGTATGTAGATGCTCATCCAAAAGAGCAAATTATAGGAGATACATCAAAAGGGGTTCAAACTCGTTCTTCTTTCAAAAATTTATGTGCTAACGCCGCTTTCCTTTCTCAAATTGAACCTAAATGCATTGACGAAGCCTTAAAAGATGATTTTTGGGTCATTGCAATGCAAGAAGAATTGAACCAATTTGAGAGGAATGAGGTATGGAAGCTTGTTCCTAGACCAAGTGACCACTTAGTCATAGGTACTAAGTGAGTCTTTAGAAACAAGCAAGACGAAAATGGTATCGTGGTTAGAAACAAGGCTAGATTAGTGGCCAAAGGTTTCAACCAAGAAGAAGGTATCGATTACGAAGAAACCTTCGCTCCCGTGGCTCGATTAGAAGCCATAAGGATGCTCCTTGCCTATGCTAGTAGTAATAATTTTAAACTATTTCAAATGGATGTCAAAAGTGCTTTCTTGAATGGTTTTATTTCCGAAGAAGTATATGTCGAACAACCTCCCGGATTTGAAAATTCTCTTCTTCCTAATCATGTATTCAAATTGACTAAGGCTCTCTATGGCTTGAAACAAGCTCCTAGAGCTTGGTATGAAAGGCTTAGTTCCTTTCTTATTTTAAATAATTTTACCAAAGGCAAGGTTGATACTACATTGTTTATTAAACATTTTGAAAATAATTTTCTTATTGTGCAAATTTATGTTGACGATATTATTTTTGGCTCTTCGGATGAATCACTATGTGAATCATTTGCCAAATGTATGAGTCATGAATTTGAAATGAGTTTAATGGGTGAATTAACTTTCTTTTTAGGATTACAAATCAAACAACTTAGTGATGGTATATTTCTTAACCAATCCAAATATACATTAGAATTGTTAAAACGATTTAACATGGATAATTCAAAAGCAATAAACACCCCTATGAGCACTGCGACTAAGTTAGATATGGATGAAAATAGTGAAAATTTCGATCAAAAAACATATAGGGGAATGATAGGTAGTCTACTCTACCTTACCGCGACTAGACCAAATATTATGTTTAGTGTAGGACTTTGCGCTAGGTTTCAATCTAATCCTAAATTATCTCATCTTAAGAGTGTTAAAAGAATATTTAGGTATCTTAAAGGAACTCCAAATTTAGGATTGTGGTATCCAAAATCTGAAAAATTCGATCTAATAGCTTATGCAGATGCCGATTTTGGTAGATGTAGGATAGATAGAAAAAGTACATCCGGAACATGCCAAGTTTTAGAACATGCACTTGTTTCTTGGACTTTCAAGAAACAAAATTCAGTTGCACTATCTACGGCGGAAGCCGAATACATTGCTGCAAGTGCATGTTGTGCATAAGTCATTTGGATGAAAAATACATTAGAAGACTATGGAATTCACTTTAAAAACATTCCCATAAAATGTGATAATACTAGTGCCATATGTCTTACTAAAAATCCAATTCAGCACTCTAGAACTAAGCACATCGACGTTAGGCATCATTTCATACGCGATCATGTCCTTAACAATGATGTTGTTCTAGAATTCATTGACACAAAGCATCAATTAGCAGATATATTTACAAAAGCTTTGAATGAAGACCAATTTGAATTCATTAGAAGGGAATTAGGTATGTTAAATTGTCCCTAAGAATAAACTTGGTTGAATGGATTTTCCATAAAGTTTTTCATTCTTTCTCCGTTCCTCGGTGACTTGTTAAATTATCTTATCCTATCTTGAGTCAAACACTGCTTCCATCTGATCAAGATTAATGATTTTATGATATTTTGAATCTCGAAATTGATTTTGATGGCTTGATTATGAGTTTCAAGTTGACGAATTGAATTTGAATGGATTTGTATTCGAATTATGATCTTGACTTATTGGAGTTACTACTTAAAATTTTTTTCTTATCCCAATCTCTTCTTTGTACATCTACAATTTTTGTTATTTATAAAAAGAAGAGATTTGATAATATGGATGAATGCTGAATTTTCCTTTAAGATGAACTCTGCGTAAATATTTTAGCATACTTAATTTTCAATGATAAAATCTTTGTATGATCAATGATAATATAGATGAGTGATGTATGATCAATGATAAAATCTTTGTATGATAAATTATGTGCTTCAAGTCTCATTCCCTTTTTGTTGATGACAAAGGGGGAGAAAAGTGATGACTTGTATCATTTTAATAGCATGACTTATATGAATTGCAAAAGCTTGTGTGATATGAATGTCTTATATGCCTTGCAAAATCCTTAGAATATCACAAGATTGATTGATCATATTGAAAGCATGCCTTACATCGATATCATGAAATTCATGTTGAAAATCTTTATCTCCTATCATAGTAAAAATTGTCCCATATCATTTGACTTATGATTTTCATCGAAGTTTCGCATTTACTATTGCTTAATGAGAATAACGATAAGCTCTACGGTTAGAACTTATCAGTTTATGCTTGAATTCAATGGATGAAATTCAAGTGTTTTCATCTTCTCATAATATGGCATATAGATAGGGGGAGTTATGTTTAACTCCGTCATCAATTCATTGTCATCATCAAAAAGGGGAAGATTGTTGAATCTCGGATTTTGATGATGAAATCAATTGATGGGTTAATTGATCTAATCCATATTATTGAGTTAAGTGTGCAGGATTAACTACGATAACCAGAAAACACAAAGCAAGAATACCGGAGTCAAGATCGATGGACGTTTAAGAGTCCGAAGAATCGTCGGAGATGCTGCCGGAACCAACCGAGAAGAAATCGGGAACCTATCGGAATTTTTGGAAGTTCACCGAAGAGATCGTCGGAGGTTCACGGAGATCACCGAGAAGGCTCGGCTACTCGTTAAAGTCATCACAAGATCGGGAGCTTGATAGGAGTCCGTCGGAAGAAGCTCGTCGGAAAGCTCGCCGAAACAAGACTCGACGTTCGCAGTTGAAAGCTTGCTTAGGATGTGTTTTTGTTATGTAGTTCACTTGTAATTAGGATTAGGATTAAGAGATAATCCTATATCCTGGTTAGGGGCCAACTAGGCCCAAAGTCAGATATGGTTTGGGCTTAAATTAAGCCAAACCAATGAAATCGGAGTGTCAGGCGGTGGCACCACCCAGCACCCGAGAGCTGGGCGGTGACACCTCCTTGGCTGGGCGGTTGCACCGTCCAGCACCCGAGCGCTGGGCGGTGGCACCGCCTGGCTGGGCGGTGGCACCTCCAACACCGGGAACCCTAAGAAAATTCAAATTTTGGAGCCCAAAATTTGAATCCTCTTGAGGCCTATAAATACCCCTCAAATCTCAGCTGAGGTTACAACTTTTGAGAAGTATTTTGATTGAGAGAAAAGTCTTAGAAAGTCTTAGCAAGTCTTGTTTTCAATTTGCTAGAGAGTTCTCCTCCTTCTTTCTTATTGAAAATTTGTAAGAGGTTGAACTGCTTGTAAAAGGTTGTAAGAGGGGCGTTTACCCTTCCATTTCAAGAGATTTGCTAGTGGAAGGTGGGAGCCTCATCGAAGAGGGGCATCGCAAGTGGAGTAGGTCATTTGACCGAACCACTCTAAAAATCGGCGTAATCTCTGGTTTGCATTTTATTATTGTCATTTACATTACTGCAAATATTCTTACTGCTTTAGTTCCTTATTACCCTTGCTGCGCAACTTTAAGAATACGCTTTCAAGTTAAACTTTTCAAGTTCCGTTCTTATCGTATGAAAGATTTTGTTAAAATCGAAGTTTTAATCCGCTGCACTAATTCACCCCCCCCCCCCCTCTTAGTGCTGCTCCAATCCTAACATGTCCCTCTCAATTAGGACTCTCCTAGCTAGAGTCCTAACAGAATGTCCTTCTCAATTAGGACTCTCCTAGCTAGAGTCCTAATAGAATGTCCCTCTCAATTAGGACTCTCCTAGCTAGAGTCCTAACAGACCCGCCCTCTTCAAATCAGCCTTGTCCTCAAGGCTGAGATTCCATGAACTCAGGGAACCAGGTCTTCAGCTCCTCATATGGTTCCCATGTGGCGTCTTCAAGTGGTAGATTATTCCAATGCACTAGTACTTCAGTAGAGGGATGTCGGTGACGCATCACGATCCTACGATCGAGGATGGCTTGTGGTTGGGCTTGAATAACTCCATCCTCAGTTGTGTTGGGCAGTTGTATCTAGGGTGACTCGTGTTCTCCCAACTTGGGCTTTAGGCATGATACGTGGAAAACAGGGTGAATTTTGGCATCCTCAAGTAATTTAAGTCTGTATGCCACGGCTCCAATACGCTCTATGATCTGATAGGACCCATAAAAACGTGGGGATAGCTTCATGGAGGCTCGAGTATTGATAGAGAGTTGCTTGTATGGTTGTAGGCGAAGATAAACCCAATCTCCCACTGAAAATTCTCTTTCACTTCGTCGTGTGTCGGCTTGCTGCTTCATTCTGGCTTGAGTGGTAGAGAGATTATCTTTTAACAGTTGTAAGAGTTTGTCCCTATCAATCAATTCTTGGTCAACCTGATCTACCTTGGCCGAGCCAATTACATACTTTGGAATCACAAGTGCTGGTCGACCATACAATGCTTCATAAGGGGCACATTTTGTAGATGAATGATATGTAGTATTATACCACCATTCGGCCTAGGGAAGCCATTTCGCCCACTCTTTTGGTCGGTCGCCAGCGAAACACTGGAGGTACGTCTCTAAGCACCTATTTACCACCTCTGTTTGGCCGTCAGTTTGTGGATGATACGCTGTGCTCATCTTGAGTTTGGTGCCTTGTAACTGAAATAACTCGGTCCAAAATTTACTAGTGAAGATCCTGTCACGATCACTTACAATGGACCTTGGCATCCCATGCAGTTTAATAATATTTTCTATGAAAATCTGGGCAATACTAGCAGCAGTGTAGGGATTTCTCACAGCACAAAAATGAGCATATTTCGTAAGTCGATCAACCACCACGAGAATCGTGCTTTTACCTTTGGAAGATGGCAGCCCTTCAATGAAGTCCATGGAGATGTTAGTCCACACTGAATCTGGTATGGGTAGTGGTTGTAGCTTCCCTGGATTTGCCACAGTTTCACCCTTGTGCTGTTCATATACATCACATTGTGCCACATATTCAGCAATAATTTTTTTCATCCCTCTCCAATAAAAATTTTGCTTCACTCTTTTGTAGGTTCTTAGGAATCCAGAGTGCCCTGCTGAAGGTATGGAGTGCATTTCATGCAAGATGATTGCTATGCAAGGGGAGTCAGGTATAAGCACAATGCGACCTTTGTAGCCTAGATCCCTCGAATCCCAGGTGTAGTGGGCTATTGTACTTGGATCCTCCTCCAATTTTTTTATGATCTTGCTGATCTCTGGATCCTTCTTCCATTCTTCCCTAATGTCCTCGAGGAGACCGGTGGTAGGAAGGGAGATGGCTGAAACCTTAACTTGTTCAGGTAGCCGTGAGAGTGCATCTGCAACAACGTTTTCTTTCCCCTTTTTGTAAATAATTTCATAATCAGATCCAAGAAGTTTGGTTACCCAATTTTGCTGCTCAGGGGATGATATATTTTGCTCCAAAAAGTACTTGAGGCTTTTATGGTCAGTTTTAATTTGAAATCGCCGGCCGATCAGGTAGGGTCTCCACCTCGTTACTGCGTGTACAATGGCAAGCATCTCCTTATCATATACTGACATATTTTGATGGGAGGGAGATAATGCCTTACTAGTGTATGCGAGTGGTCGACCATTTTGCATGAGAACGACTCCAATTCCGACTCCAGATGCATCGGCCCCAATGATGAAGGGTCTATTGAAATCTGGTAGTGCAAGCACCGGCGTCGTTGTCATGGCTGCTTTAAGTTTGTCAAAGGCAGCAAAGGCTTTGTCCGACCATTGGAAAGCATCTTTTTTCAGTAAAGAAGTGAGTGGTGCACTGATCTTCCCATAGTCCTTAACAAATTTTCGGTAGTAGCCCGTTAGTCCAAGGAACCCCCGTAGTAATTTCACGATTGTAGGACTCTCCTAGCTATAGTCCTAACAGAATGTCCTTCTCAATTAGGACTCTCCTAGCTAGAGTCCTAACAGAATGTCCCTCTCAATTAGGACTCTCCTAGCTAGAGTCCTAACAGATACTTGGCTTGTCCCAATCTAGGTACATAGACACCATCGTCAAAAAGTTTGGCATGAAAAATTCCAAGAGAAGTTTCATACCGATGAGACATGGGATATCGCTTTTTAGGAGTATGTCCCCAAAGACTCCTGAAGAAAGGGCAGACATGGATAAGATACCCAATGTCTCAATGATAGGGTCTATCATGTATGTCATGCTATCTATCAAGCCTGATATAGCGTATGCTTTGAGTGTCATGAGCAAGTATCAGGTGGATCAAAACTTAGAGCATTAGAAAGCAGTAAAGTGTATCCTTAAATACTGAAGGATTAAGCATCTTTTACTAATATATGGAGGTAGTAGCCTTAGGGTTGAGGGCTACACGGATGCAAGTTTTCAGTCTGATGTCAATGATAACAAGTCTAATTCAAGATATGTATTCACCCTAAATGGAGGAGTTGTATGCTAGAAGAGTTCTAAGTAGGATACTACTACTAACTCGACTACAAAGGCGGAGTACATTGCTGCAGCAGAGGCAGCAAAGGAGAGAGTCTGGATAAAGAAGTTCACATAGATCTGGGAGTTATGCTCGACAACGAGGAGCTGATTCTCTTATATTGCGACAACCATCGGGCGATTGCTCAAATGAGGGATCCCGGGTCTCTTCAGAAGTGTCCTGAGGAGGAGATGTAGTAGTAGAAAAAGTGTTGAATCTCAAATTTTGATGATAAAATCAATTAATAAAATTATGATCTAATATGCATTTGAGTGATATAGGCTAACCTCGATCAAGGAAAATCAATTCGATTAAAGTAGGAAGAATCAGACGTTGGGTTGTAGTGGAACATGTTAGAAGATTAGACATCGGGCCGGAAGGACTTCGTGCCATGAGTTCGGGCTTCGGGTCGAAGGATCGGACATTGTGCTAGGGAGATTGGAAGTTGCGTGAGTTAACATGCCGATTGGGCAATATACCGAAAGAGAGGATGATGTTCTGAAGGATCTGACGAAGCGTCAAATGAACTAGTGACATGCCGGACAACATAAGATTCATGCTTGTAATCATGTGTATATAGATCGCGTTAGTTCGATCTAATTGAGTTGGTTTTGGGTGTAACCATACCAACTTGATTATGGATCAATTTGGCATAAATTAGGGCTGAATTGGGCCTATTGTTTGGCCCATTCAATGACCTACTACAGGGTCTAGCGGTGGTACTGCCCAGACATAGTCTCCTAGACTATATCAGGCAATGGTATCGCCAGACTAAGCGGTGGTACTACTTGGACATAGTCTCGCAGACTATGTCAAGCGGTGTTACTTCCCAATGTCAGTGTCAGACTGGGCAGTGGTGCCACCTAGTGTCGGACTGACAAGCGGTGGTACCGCCAATTGTCAGTCTGGCAAGCGATGGTACCACCTAGTATTGATGGTGGTATTGCCAGTACATCGAAAACCCAAGATGAGACTATTTTGGCACTAATTTTGAATCCATTTGGGACCTATAAATACCTCAATCTTTCGGTAAGAAAAGAGAACAAAAACTTGGGGTTTAGAGTATGAAAACTCTATGAGAAAATTGAGTCCCTCCTCCTTAAGCTTAGAGGTTGTTCTAAGAGATGTGTATGAGGAATACCTAGTAAAAGAGGGGTGTAAAGGATCTCTCCTGAACTTGTCAAAAGGAGAAAGAGTTGTAAGAGGGTAGTTGATCTTCGCCTATTGAAGGAAGATCAGTAGTGAATGCCGGTGGCCTTGTGTTAGAACCCTAGCGAATTCTAAGCTTGGGGTTGATCTCTTAAGGGGATCGGCCTCCTTGGAACTCTATATGGGTTCCTTCCTCCAAGTTGCTGCTTAAAGGCTGCTAAGAAGATTCATTTATTGCTTGTTAAAAGAGGATGAATACATGACTATTTATAGGGCTTCTAAACTCCAACTGTTGAATCTCGAATTTTGATGATGAAACTAATTGATAGTGTTTATGATTTGATATATGTTTTGAGTGACGCAGGAAGCTTCGATCAGGGAGAGACAATTAAAGCAGGAAGAATCATGTTGGGCCGGAGAGAAATATGTTAGAAGATTGGATGTCGAGCCGAAGGATTAGTCGACGTATCGATAGAAGGCCTTGAGCCATGGATTCGAGCATTAGGCCAAGAAGAGCGGAACTTGTGCCAAAGAAATTGGAGTTGCAAAGGTCAACTGAACGATTGGGCAATAGGCTGCAAGATAGGACGATGCGCCGAAGAATCGGATGAAGCATCGATGAACCAATGACATGTAGGACAACATGATTCAACCTTTATAATAATTGTCTAAATCAAAGTAGGTTTTATTTGTGCAGGATTAACTATGATAGTGATCAAGGCATAAAGCAAAATAAAGTCTCGGAGTCAAGAACGAGACTTCGTTAGGAGTTCGAGAGTTTGTCGGAAGTCCGGACGTTCATCTAAAGTTTTGCCAGAATTGACCGAGAAGTCCAAGAGCTTGCCGAAGAAGCTCATCAAAACTCGCTAAGAAGATTGTCGTGAAGTCCAAGAGCTTGCCAGGAGTCCGCTGGAACATTGCCGAGAGATCGTCGGAAGTTCGCTGGAAGAAACCTAGACTAACCGGACCAAATTTGCTTAGTGTATACCTTAAATTTCGTAGATAGCACATGATTTGAGATTGAAATCGGGCCAACCCTATTAGGGGCCAGTTGGGCCCATGTATGGACTATGTTGGGCCAAGTGCAAGGCCCAAATAGTGACCCAATAGTTGGAACCATCGTGGCATAGTCTTCGAGATTGTGTCAAGCAGTGGTACCGTCGGTCTGGGCAGTGGTACCGCCCAGACTCAGTCTCCGAGACTGTTAGGCGGTGGTACCACCCAAACACAGTCTCCCAAGCAGTGGTATTACCAGACTGGGTGGTGGTACCGTCCAGTGTTAGTGCTACAAGCGGTGGTACCGCCCAACACAAGCGGTGGTACCGTCAGGACCCGAGAAACTCGGGATGAGATCTTTTTAGGCTCTAAGTTTGAATCTACTTGAGGCCTATAAATATCCCTCTCATTCCTGGTTAACTAACATAAGAATTGAGAGTGAAAAAGAAAGAAAACGCTATTGTAATCTTGTATGAACTCCTCTCAAACTCTAAGTGTTAGAGAAGCTTAAGAGAGGAGGTTGTGGGGGTTGGAAAGGTTCTCTCCTGAACCTATCAAAAAGATAATTGAGTTGTAAGGGTAGTTGATCTTTGCCCATTGGAGGAAGATCGTTAGTGGATGTCAGTGGCCTCGATGGAAAAGGAATTGGTGGAGTGGATATAGGTCATAACGACCGAACCACTATAACTCGGTTTGTATTTCATTCTTACAATTTATCTTTACTACAAAGTGCCTTACCTGCTTACTACTTTCACTATAGTTACGGACGAGATTTCAAGTTATCTTTCCGAGATTGGTTTTATCATATGAAGAATTTTTCGAACCGACATGTTTTATCTACTGCACTAATTCCCTTCCCCCCCCGCTTCCCCTCCCCTCTTAGTGTCAACTCATTCTTAATAGTTGGTATCAGAGCCATGTTATTTCTCATTTGGTTTAACACCCAAGAGAAATGGCTCTTTTTGGATTTCAAGAGGGTTTTTCTATCGTTCGTCCTCCTATGTTCAATAGGATGGACTACACTTATTTGAAAACTCGGATGAGAGTTTTCTTACTTTTTATGGATTTGAATTTATGGAATATTATCGAAAACGGTTTTAAAATATCTTCTACTCCAATGAAAGAATGGAATGATTTGGAGAAGAAAATTTTTTATTTAAATGCTAGAGCTATGAATGCTCTATTTTTTGCCTTAGACAAAACTGAATTCAATCAAGTTTCTATTTGTAAAACGGCTTTTGATATTTCGCACACTCTTGAAATCACACACGAAGGCACTAGTAGAGTTAAAGACTCTAAAATAAATATTTTGATGTGTGATTTTGAATTATTTTCTATGAAGCTAAGCGAAACTATTGGAGACATGTACACCCATTTTACGGATATCGTCAATAGTCTAAAAGCTCTTGGTAAAATTTTTTTGAATCTTGAACTTGTGAATAAAGTTTTATGATCACTTTCTAAAATTTAGGATTCTAAAGTAACGGCAATACAAGAATCAAAGGACTTGAACTATTTTCTAATTGAAAAACTTATTGGGTCTTTGATGACTTATGAAATGGCTTATGTTGCACTTGAACTTGAGAACAACATTCCAAAGAATAGGAAGGATTTGGCACCTAGAACAAATGAATACCACTCGAGCGAAAGCTCAAGTGATGATGAACTCGAACTTCTCACTATAAAATTTAAAAGGTTCATTAAATAAGAATTAAAAATAAAAATAAACTTAAAAAGAAATTGTCAAAGAAGAAGAGAGCACTTAAGGTAACTTGGAACGAACCAAGTTCATCCGAAGATGAATAACAAATCGACAAAGGCGAGGTGGCAAACTACGCCTTAACGACTTTCAACGACGAGGTAACCAAAACCTCTTTGCCTTATTTCGAAATTACTTGATGCTTTTTTATAACTTATTTTTAAATTAGTTAGTAAATAAAAATATATATCATACTTCTTTTTCTATCTAATTTTGAAAATGATAATGATAATTACATATTTTATGAAAATACAACAAAATGTTAGATTTAAATTTAATGATTAATCCTATGTAGGTTTTTAAGAAAAAAATAATGTGTATCTAAATTTATGATTTCTGATTTTGATTGAAAATGCTTTATGAAATCATGTTTGATGATATCATGCTTAATGAGTTTATAGTTTGAAATTGTGTATGTTATACATTGAAAATTTGAAACCATGTTTTGATGTCATGCCCAAAGTAGTGATGCATAATGATCATGCTTAATAAGTTTATATTTCAAAATTATACATGATGATTTTTGTGATTCATGGCTTATTGATTGTTGTCGTAATGAAAGTTTCTTTTTCGATTTTAAACAAGATGGATGGTTTTCATATGAAAAACTTGAGTATATTTATATAAAATATAAAATGAAACACATAAAAAGGAAAATGTATGTGTTGAATCTTGGATTTTGATGATGAAATCAATTGATAAGTGTTTATGATTTGATCTGTATTTTGAGTGACGCAGGATGCTTCGATTAGGGAGAGACAATTAAAGCAGGAAGAATCATGTTGGGTCGGAGAAAAACGTGTCAGAAGATTGGAGTCAGGCCGGCGAATCGGTCGACATATCGACAGAAGGCTTTGGGCCATAGATTTGGGCATCGGTCTAAGAAGAGCGGATATTGCTCCAAGGATATCAGAGTTGCGGAGGTCAACTGGCCGATTGGGCAATAGGCCGTAAGAGAGGGCGATGCGCCGAAGAATCGGACGAAGCGTCGATGGACCAATGACATGCCAGACGACATGATTCATGCTTAGTAATAATTGTCTAGATCAAAGTGTATTTTATGTATGCAGGATTAACTATAATAGCAAGGCATAAAGCAAAATGAAGTCTCGGAGTCAAGAACGCGATTTTGTTGGGAGTTCAAGAGTTCGTCGGAAGTCCGGACGTTTGTTGGAAGTTCTGCCGGAATTGACCAAGAAGTCCTAGAGCTTGCTAAAGAAGCTCATCGGAACTCGCCAAGAAGATCGTCGTGAAGTCCAAGAGCTTACCGGGAGTCCACCGAAACATTGCCGAGAGATTGTCGGAAGTTCGCCGGAAGATCGCTGGAAGAAATTGGACTTATCTTTCTTTGAATATGTCTTAGGAATCATAGTTAGCACATAATTATAGTTTGGATTAGGAGGTAATCCCATCAACTCTATTAGGGGCCAATTGGGCCCGAAGTTGGGCTAGTTTGGGCCGGATTCAAGGCCCAACCAGAATGTTGAAAGCCTAGCCAACGATGACACAGCCAGGGCCGATGATGGCACCACCTAGGGAACAGCACCCTAGGAATTATAGGTGGTGGTACCACCCAAGCTAGGCGGTGGTACCACCGGTAGTGAATGCTACCAGCGGTGGTACCGCCCCTGTCAAGCGATGGTACCGCCCAATGGCAGATACTACGGCGGTAACACCGCCCAAGAACAGCGGTGGTACCACCAATACCTAGGAAACCTAGGATGAGACCTTTTTTGGCTCCAAGTTTGAATCAACTTGAAGCCTATAAATATCCCTCTCATCCCTGGTTAACTTAAGCAAGCACAAAGAGTTTAAAAGTGAGAAAACGATGTAGAATTCTCTTGAGAAATCTCCTCCTCTATCTTAAACTTAGAATTCTGTTTAGAGAGGAGTGTGTGCTTGTAAAGGTTGTCTCCTAAAACTATGAAAAGGAGAAGAGGGGTGTAAGAAGGAGGTTAATCTTGACCTATTAGAGGAAGATCGATAGTGGATGTCGATGGCCTAGACGGAAGAGGAATCAGTGGAGTGGATGTAGGTCATGACGACTGAACCAATATAAAAATCCAGTTTGCCTTTACTTTGAGCAATTTACTTTTATAAGCGAACTGCCTCTCCTCCTTACTGTGCTTTTACTATTCCTACACTAGCATATGCTTTCAAGTTTCTGAAATCGATTTTATCGTATGAAACAAAGATTTTCTTAAACCGACATTTTTACCGCTGCACTAATTCACCCCCCCACCCCCCCTCCTCTCTTAGTGCCAACTAGTTCCTAATAGTTGGTATTAGAGCCTTGTATTTCTCATTTGGTTTGACACCCAAGATAAATGGCTCATTTCGGCTTTCAAGAGGGTCACTCTCTCATTCGTCCTCCCTTGTTCAATAGGACAGACTACACATATTGGAAAACTCGAATGAGAGTTTTCTTGCTTTCTTTGGATTTAAACTTATGGAATATTATTGAAAATAGTTTTCGAAGTCTTCTACTCTAATAAAAGAATGGAATGATTTGGAGAAGAAAACGTTTTCTTTAAATGTTAGAGATATGAATGCTCTATTTTGTGCCTTAGACAAAAATGAGTTTAATCAGATTTCTACTTGCAAAACGGCTTTCGACATTTGACACATTCTTGAAACCACTCACGATGGCACTAGTAGATTAAAAGTTTCGAAAGTCAATCTTTTAATATACAATTTTGAACTATTTCGAATGAAGCCGAGCGAAACCATTGTTGACATGTACACCCGTTTTACGGATGTCATCAATGGTTTAAAAGCTCTTGGCAAATACTTTTCTAATTTTAAACTCGTTAACAAGATTTTACGATCGCTTTCTAAAAATTAGGATTCAAAAGTAACGGCTATTCAAGAATCAAAAAACTTGAACAATTTACCAATTGAAGAACTTGTAGGGTCTTTGATGATCTATGAAATGATGTGCAATGCATATAAAGAACTTGAGAACCACTTTCCAAAGAACAGGAAGGATTTCGTGCTAGTCATAGGTGCCCAACAAGCCAATCATGTGAGTGATGGCACGTGTGACTTGATACAGAATCTTTTTGCTTATTATATTTTGGCATATATCACTTTATAACTATTGCATATATGCATATATATATTGTGATGTCCTTGGATTTGTGCAATGGAAATCGGATCGTGATGAGATCACGATAAAGAGATCGATTCACATTTAAACACAGATCCTAAATAATCCCGGTCATAGGTTACTCGAGAGGGACATCGTGATAACCGGACAAACTAGTGTACTATATACCCATCCATATGATGGATGCAGCTGGTCTCATAGCTGCTCGTGTAAGGACACTAGGGATACAGTACAGGTGCTTATTGGAGAATGAGTTCACTAATTGATCTGCTTATGGAATGTTGGATGGTTGATGATGCCATATTATCAAACAGCGATTTCGTAGTCCTAGTGGTGTATCTGGTCCTTAGATTTGAGACACCAAGGATGTCCTATATGAGTGCTCCACTCTTTGATACCAGATTTATAGGTTTGGCTGTCCCAGATCTAGTACAGCTGGTCATTGGGAGTGGTAGTCGACCTTACGAGGGCTATTGAGTGTCGATAGAGAATCATCCACTCTCGGCGTCATGAGAGGATTATCCCATGTGTTCTTGCTCAGACAAATCCCTAGCCAGGGTCATTCGGGTTGAGAGAGAAAGAGTTCTCCGGAAGAATCCGATTAGAGCGAGACTCAAGTATAAACCGTATGGGTCTGACAATACCATGCTCGATATACAATCTTTGGGATATTAGATGGATGAGGGACTATAGGTACACGGTAACTGAGGACAGACAGGTCCAATGGATTGGATTCCCCTATATCGTCTGGGGACTACGGCGTAGTGGCCTAGTACGTCCGTAGTCGATGAATCGAGTGAATTATTACAGAGATAATAATTCATTGAGTTAGAAGGAGTTCTGACAGGTTTGACTCACGGCCAGCTCGATATTGGGCCTAGAGGGTCACACACATATGGTAGGCATTGCGATGAGTAGAGGTTCAGATATGAGATATCCGACGGAGCCCTTATCTTATTGGATATCCAATAAGCCCCTGAATTATTGGATCCCATGGACGAGATCCAATAAGAGCCCATGAGAGATTATTGGATAGAGATCCAATAATCTAAAAGGCTTGGGTTATTGGATGCAAATCCAATACCCACTAGGCGAGGATCCATTAGGGTTTGATAGGGGACCTCTATAAATAGGAGGGATTCAGAGCCTCATAGGCTAGAGCCTTTGCTTGTCTCTCCTATTCTCCTTCCTCTCTCCACCTCATAGCAGGCCTGGAGTTTTGAGCAGCGTCGTCGCAGCCCTACTGTGTGGATTACTGCTAGAGAGGAGGATGCTTGACCTCTTTCACCCTCTCCTAAGGATCTACAAGGAAACAGGGATATACGATCTCCCTAGGTAACACAATCTATTCTATACGCAATTTTCAGTTTCGTGGATTTTGCGCACCAATCTTCGCACGACGACGAACATCTCTTTGGGAATCAAGGATTTTGTTTTCTTGTTCTTCCGCTATGCCTGTGATGTCGCCCCCAAGATTCCCCAACATTTTGGACTTAGAGCAATTGAAGACCACTCGAGCATAAGCTCAAGTGATGGTGAACATGAACTCCTCATTAAATTTTTAAAACAAGAATCGAAAATTAAAAATGAACTTAAGAAGAAGAAGAAGGCGCCTTTGGATGAATCAAACTCATCCGAAGATGAGGAGAAAATCAACAAGGGCGAGGTGGCAAACTACGCCTTAACGACATTCGACAATGAGGTATACAACTCAAACGAAACTCCTTTAATTTATTTCAAAATTACATAATGCTTTTCATGAGTTGTTCTTAAATTAGTTTAGAAAAATTTTTTTTTTTTTTGAATTGCATGTTTAATGAAAATACAAAAATAAAATTGGATCATGCTTACCTTTCTAGTGATTTTAAAAATAACCATGAAAATTACATGTTTTATGATAAACAAACAAAATGATTTTGATTAAAAATGTCTTATGAAATCATGCTTAATGTTTTAATAATGCAATAGAATGTTAGATATAAATCTAATGCTTGTACACTTTATCATGATGAATCTTTTGAAAATAAATGTATGTATCAAGCTTGATAATTTTTATGCATGAGGATTTGAAGTAATGATTTGAAATCATATGTTTTGAAATTATGTGTTACACTTTTTTATCTTGATGATTTTTGTGATAAATCATGAATCTTTGTTTTAAATATTGATACATGTTTTTATTCAGTATAAATGAAAAAGGCATGATTCTATGAAATCAATCTTATAAATTGAATCACTAAAAAGAAGAGAGTGTTCTCTTTGAAAAATTTCTTTTTCTCTACTTAATCGATTTTCAAAAAGAAGAGATTGATAACTCTATTTATATTATTTTGAATCTCTTGAACTATGAAAGTGATTTTGATAATTTGAATTTGAATAATTTTTTTATCCAAATCATGATCTTGATTCCTTGATATTTATAAATTAAGATTTATTATGAAACAAGATATTTTATTAATCGTTCTCCTATGATTCTACTTGGTATTTTCTTAAGAGGAAATTTTCTAAATGAATGATGATTTGATATTATGCATGCAATACTTCAACTTATGATAATGATGCACGCAATGATGAAATATTCATGATGAAAAATTGTTTTGACATTCATGACTTGAATTTTTATCTATGCTATTTACCTTTGTCATGGTTTAGAAATTGATATAAAGGAAAAATGAGATACAAAATTATATTCTTCCCTTCTTTTTGACAATGACAAAGGGGGAGATAGCTAGCTTGCACAAGTCAAAAAGATGCACAAATCTTGCCAACTTTCATATGTGTAAAATTTGCTAGCTCACAAATTATAAGGAGAAAAACTTGCTTGCTTGCTAGCACATCTAAAGAGAAGATGCAAACGTACTTTATGTAGCTTGCTTTATATAAAACATTGTATCTTGCTAGCTTGTTATCTTGCATTATTTTTTAAAAACTTGCTAGCCTTCATACTTCAAAGAGAAGTAACACTTATCAAATTGCTAGCTTGTATGATGTAAAATAATGTAAAATTTTGCTAGCTTGCACTTTACAAAGGAAGCAAAAATGGCACTTCTCAAAAAGAGCTTGCTATCTTACCTATCTCAAGAAGCAAAACTTGCAACTTGCACATTGCAAAAGGAAGCAAGAATCGCTAGCTTACACACTTCAACAAAAAAGCTATATTGCATTTGCTTTCGAAATTTTGCTAGCTTGTATGTTGTAGAACATGCAATCTTACTACCTTGCATATCTAAAACTTGATAGCTTGCATAATGTAACACTTGCTAAATTTTCTAGCTTACAAATTACATGATGATAAAACTTGATATTATGTTTTTCTTTTTATGCAATGATTTGAACTTGTATGTCTAAATACTTGATAGTTGGACTTCTCCTTTTTGTTGATGATAAAGGGAGAGAAGTATGATGAAGTGTTATGCATAAGTTTTATGATAACAAGTTGCTTGGATTTTTGAATCCAAGAGTTCTATCAATATAGCATATTGATAGGGGGAGTTTGTTTTATGATAACATGTTGCTTGGATTTTTGAATCCAAGAGTTCTATCAATATGGCATATTGATAGGGGGAGTTTGTTTAAACTCCGGGAGTTAAGGTCAACTCCGTCATCAATTAGTTGTCATCATCAAAAAGGGGAAGATTGTTGAATCTCGGATTTTGATGATGAAATCAATTGATTAGTGTTTATGAATTGATCTGCGTTTTGAGTGACGTAGGATGCTTCGATCAAAGAGAGATAATTAAAGCAGGAAGAATCATGTTGGGCCGGGGAAAACGTGTCAGAAGATTAGACGTCGGGCCGGAGGATCGGTCGATGTATCGAAAGAAGGCTTCAGGCCATAGATTTGGGCATCGGGCCAAGAAGAGTAGATATTGTGCCAAGGATATCAGAGTTGCGGAGGTCAACTGGTCGATTGGACAATAGGCCGCAAGAGAGGACGATGCGTCAAAGAATCGGATGAAGCGTTGATGGACCAATAACATGTCGGACGACATGATTCATGCTTAGTAATAATTGTCTAGATTGAAGTGTGTTTTATGTGTGCAGGATTAACTATGATAGTAAGGCATAAAGCAAAATGAAGTCCCGGAGTCAAGAACGCGATTTCGTTGGGAGTTTGAAAGTTCGAAAGTTCGGACATTCATCGGAAGTTCTACCAGAATTGATCAAGAAGTCCTGAAGCTTGCCAAAGAAGCTCGTCGAAACTCACCAAGAAGATCGTTGTAATGTCCAGGAGCTTGCTGGGAGTCCGTCGGAACATTATTGAGAGATCGTCGGAAGTTCACCGGAAGATCGCCGGAAGCTCAACGGAAGAAATCGGACTTATCTTGCTTAGAATATGTCTTAGGAATCATAGTTAGCACATAATTAGAGTTGGGATTGGGAGATAATCCTATCAACTCTGTTAGGGGCCAACTGGGCCTAAAATTGGGTTGGTTCGGGCCGAATTCAAGGCCCAACCAGAATTCTGAAAGCTTGACCGGTGGTGGCACCACCTGCGGAACAACACCCCAGGAATTCTAGGCAGTGGTACTGCTGACGGTGAATGCTGCCAGCGGTGGCACTGCCCCTGTCAGGCAGTGGTACCGCCCATTGGCAGATCCTGCGATGGTAGTACCGCCCAGGAATGACGGTGGTATCGCCAGTACCCAAGAAATCTAGGATGAGACCTTTTTAGGCTCCAACTTTAAATCAACATGAAGCCTATAAATACCCCTCTCATCCTTGGTTAACTTAAGCAAGCACAAAGAGTTTAAAAGTGAGAAAACACTATAGAAATCTCTTGAGAAATCCCCTTCTCTAGCTTAAACTTAGAATTCTGTTTAGAGAGGAGTGTGTGCTTGTAAAGGTTGTCTCCTAAACCTATGAAGAGGAGAAGAGGGGTGTAAGAAGGAGATTGATCTTTGCCTATTAAAGGAAGATCGATAGCGGATGCCGGTGGTCTCAACGGAAGAGGAATCGATAGAGTGGATGTTGGTCACGACGACTGAACCACTATAAAAATTCGGTTTGCCTTTACTTTGAGCAATTTATTTTTATAAGCAAACTGCCTCTCCTCCTTACTGTGCTTTTACTACGCCTACACTAGCATACGCTTTCAAGTTTTCGAAATCGGTTTTATCATACGAAATGAAGATATTCTTAAACTGACGTTTTTACCGCTGCACTAATTCACCCTCCTTCTTAGTGCCGACTCTTTCCTAACAGTATAATCATTGGAATTAAAATGATAAATCAAATCTCTTGTTTAAAGAAGTCATATGTTTAATGTGTCATATTTTTTGTCATGATGATGAAATTTATTTTTTCGGTCTTAAACAATGATGTATGAAATTGATGATGTAATTTGGCATAAAAAAGATAAAGGCATGCTTGTATGAAACAAACAACTTAAAATGAAACATCTCTATCTTATTGATTTTTTGATAAAAGATTTATGAATCTATGTATATTATGCTTTTGTGAATATATTGGACTATGAAAATGAATTTGAATGAGTTTTATCGAAATCATAATTTCTAGAGATTTATAACATGAAATCTTTTATGAATCAAGATCTCTTATGTTTCTCTTTGCCATTTACTAAAGAGGAAAATAATTCAATTCATGATCTTAATTTCTCGATATTTGATACTTGAAATCTTTCTATGAATTAAGATCATTTTCTCCTTGTTTCTTTTTGCTATTCACCCAAAAAAGGGGAGACTTATCCTAACAAACCATGATATGCTACTTGACATCTTGAGAATTTATGACTTGAGTTTTGTTATGCATTTCTTCCCTTCTTCATTCTTGTTTACAATGATAAAAGGGAGAAAGAAAATTGCTAGCATCTTAAGAGATTGATAAATCAATTAATGTTATTTTGAATCTCTTATTATTTTGATAATTTGATTATTTGAATCTAAATAAGATTTTTCCAATCAAATCATGAACCTTCTCTTGATTTCTTAACTTGAGATTTTCTTTTATGAATCAAAATTTCTTACTCTTTATTTTCATATGATTCTTGTATTTTTTTTTAAGAGAAAATTTTCTATATGAATCATGTCTTTTGGTATTCACATGATCTTATCTTCCATGATATGATTTTTATAATTTCTTGTATTCATGAAGTATATCTCAACACCAAAATTCTCTTGATATTCTTCATGTGATGATATGAAATTATGCATGAAATACTCATGAATTTATATTGATGCATACAAATGAGAAGTTATGATCATGCATGGTAGGATATAATGTAATTTGTCATTTTGATACTATCATGATTTGAATTATTTATGATTTGAAATGATACATGCAATACTATGGTTTGTTGTTAAAATGATATATCATGAATGCTTGAGTATCATGTATGATATGCCCATAGTGATGATTTATTTTTGGTATCATGCATGAAGTAAGGATGAAATGTAAGGTTTTGAAATTGTGCATATTTTAATTTGAAACTATAATGATACACAAATATACTGAAATAAGATTGATACTTTACCTTTGTCATGATTTGAAAATTGTTGTAAAGGAAAAAAGAATTACAAAATTATTTTCTTCCCTTTTTTTTGACGATGACAAAGGGGAAGAAAGAACTAGCTTGCATATTCTAAAATGATGTAAAATTTGCTAGCTTGCATGGTGCAAAATTTGTTAGCTTGCTTGATGTAAAACTTGCTATCTTACTAGCTTGCATATCTAAAACTTGCTAGCTTGCCCAACTCAAAAGAGAAGCAAGAATTACTAGCTTGCACATCCCAAGTAGAAGCAAAATTGCTAGCTTACACTTCTCAAAAGAGAAGAAAGAACTTGCTATCTTGAATATCACCAAAAATTTCTAGCTTGCTTATCTTAAGAAGAAAAAGTGTAAACTTTATAATCTTGCACATCTTTAAAATTAATAATGATTCGGTGATTAGGGATGTTGTAAAGTGATAAACAATTTGCTAGCTTGTATGTTACAAAACTTGCTAGTTACACTTCTCCTTTTTGTTGATGACAAAGGGGGAGAAGTTATGTTAATGATCATGCATAGAATGATGTATTGAAATTTTGATTATGCATGATTTTATGATCACATGTTGCAAATATTAATGATGAAATATTTCTTTGACTTGAATTCAATTTGAATTCAAGGTTATATCAATATGGCATATTGATAAGGGGAGTTAAGGTTAACTTCGTCATCAATTGGTTGTCATCATCAAAAAGGGGGAGATTGTTGAATCTCGAATTTTGATGATGAAACCAATTGATAGTGTTTATGATTTGATCTGCGTTTTGAGTGATGTAGGAAGCTTCGATCAGAGAGAGACAATTAAAGCAGGAAGAATCATGTTGGGCCAGAAAGAAACATGTCAAAAAATTGGACGTCGAGCCGAAGGATCGGTCGACGTATCGACAGAAGACCTCAGGCCATGGGTTTGGGCATCAGGACAAGAAGAGCAAAATTTCCGCTAAGGAAATTGGAGTTACGAAGGTCAACTAACCGATTGGGCAATAGGCTGCAAGATAGGATGATGCGTTAAAGAATCGGATGAAGCGTCGATGAACCAATGACATGTCGGACAACATGATTCAAGCTTTATAATAATTATCTAGATCGAAGTAGGTTTTATTTGTGCAGGATTAACTATGATAGTGATCAATGCATAAAGCAAATGAAGTCCCGGAGTCAAGAATAAGACTTTGTTGGCAATTCGAGAGTTCATCGGAAGTTCTACCGGAATTGATTGAGAAGTTCATGAGCTTGCCGGGAGTCCACTGGAACATTACAGAGAGATCGTCAGAAGTTCGCCCGAAGAAACCTAAACTAACCGAATCGGATTTGCTTAGTATATGCCTTAAATTTCGTAGTTAGTACATAATTGAGATTAGAATTGGGCCAACCCAATTAGGGCCAGTTGGACCCATGTATGGACTGTGTTGGGCCAAGTGAAAGCCCAAACAATGACCCAACATTGGAACCGTCATGGCACACTCTCCGAGACTGTGTCAGGTGGTGGTACCGCCCAGACTTAGTCTCTGAGACTATCAGGTGGTGGTGCCACCAGTTTGGGTAGTGGTACCGCCCATACATAGTCTCCCAAGCGATGGTAACAATGGTATCGCCTAGTGTCAGTGCTGTAGGCGGTGGTATCGCCCAGCACAAGCGGTGGTACCGCTAGGACCCGAGAAACTCGAGATGAGATCTTTTTAGGCTCCAAGTTTAAATCCACTTGAGGCCTATAAATACCCCTCTCATCCTTGGTTAACTAACACAATAATTGAGAGTGAGAAAGAAAGAAAACGCTATTGTAACCTTGTGTGAATTCCTCTCAAACTCTAAGTATTAGAGAAGCTTAAAAGAGGAGGTTGTAAAGGTTCTCTCCTGAACTTGTCAAAAGGAGAATCAAGTTGTAAGGGTAGTTGATCTTTGCCCATTGAAGGAAGATTATTAGTAGATGCCTGTGGCCTCGACAAAAGAGGAATCGGTAGAGTGGATGTAGGTCACGATGACCGAACCACTATAACTCGGTGTGCATTTTATTCTTGCAATTAAACTGCCTTACATACTTACTGCTATCACTGCACTTACGAATGAGATTTCAAGTTATCATTCCGTGATCAGTTTTATTATACGAAGAATTTTTTAAACCGACGTGTTTTATCCGCTGCACTTATTCACCCTCCTCCCTCTTAGTGCCGACTCATTCCTAATACCAACTCCTAATAGGATCCCTAATCATGACTCCTACTTTTAACAAACTCCTAATAAGACTCCTACTCTAAGAGGCAACCTCCCAACTAACCTTAACCCTAGCCGGCCTCTTCACCTCTTTAATAGGGGTCAGATATGTAGGTTTTACATGAATGCCCCTTTCAATAAAATTCAATTAGGACTCTCCTAGCTAGAGTCCTAATAGACCCACCCTCTTCAAATCAACCTTGTCCTCGAGGCTGATCCATGAATTCTAAGAATTTGATCTTCAAGTTATCATAGTTCTCCCAAGTGACATCTTCTGTTGGTAGGTTCGCCCACTGTATTAGTACTTCAGTAGTGGGTCGTCATCGTCGAGTCACGATCTGTCGATCAATAATGGCACTCGGCTAGGTCTGGAGTTCTCCTTGGATAGTCATATTTGGTAGATGGCTTTGGGTTGTCTCGTTTTGTCCCAGCTTGAGCTTTAAACACAATACATGGAAGACTGGATGGATTTGGGAGCTAACGGGTAAGTCCAATCTGTATACTATCACTCTAATGTGCTCCAAAATTTGGTAAGATCCATAGACCATAGGTGAAAGCTTCATAGATGCTATAGTATGGATTGATGTTTGCTTGTATGGCTAGAGCCATAAGAAGACCCAATCTCCTACTGAAAATTTTCTTTCGCTTTTGTGTCAATCATATTGTTGTTTCATTCTTGCTTGGGCTATAGTGAGACTATCTTTTAGTAACTTTAGTATTTTATCTATGTCATGTAGTTCCCTATCTACTTGTTCTACTTTAGAGGTGCCCAACATATATTTTGGGATCACAGGGGGAGGTTGGCCATACATAGCCTCATAGGGAGTACATTTTGTGGATGAATGATAAATTGTATTAAACCACCACTCGGCCTAGGGAAGCTACTTTGTCTACTCTTTTGGTTGGTCACTAGTGAAGCATTTGAGGTATGTCTCCAAGTACCTGTTCACCACTTCAGTCTGGCCGTCGATTTATGGGTGATATGTCATACTCATTTTTAATTTAGTGCCCTACATCTGGAATAACTCCATCTAAAATCTGTTTGTGAAGACCCTATCATGATCACTTACAATAGATCTCAGCATCCCATGCAATTTTACAATATTCTCTTTTCCCTTTTTATAAATTATTTGATAATCATATCCAAGAAGTTTTATTACCCATTTTTACTACTCGGGGGAAGATATCTTCTGCTCCAAGAAATATTTTAGGCTTTTATGGTCAGTCTTGATTTGAAAACGTCGCCCGATCAATTACGGTCTCCATTTAGTCACCGCATGCACAATCGCGAGCATCACTTTGTCATAAATAGTCATCTTGAGATGGGAAAGAGATAATGTCTTACTAGTATAAGCGATGAGGCGGCCATCTTGCATTAGTACAACACCAATTCTGACTCTGAAGGAATCGACTTCAATAACAAAAGTCTTGTCGAAGTCAGGTAGCGCTAGTATGGGCATTATCATCATTGCGGCTTTAAGTTCGTCGAAGGCAGTGGTGGCTTTGTCCGACCATTGGAAAGCATCTTTTTTTAGCAAGGAAGTAAGGGGTGCATTGATCTTTTCATAGTTTTTCATAAACTTGCGGTAGTAGCCTGTTAAACTGAGAAAGCCGCGTAGTGATTTTATGTTCCTTGAGGTCAGCCAGTTCTACATTGCTTTAATTTTGGAGAGGTCCATCGCCACACCTTCCTCTGATATGATATACCCAAGATATTTCACCTTTTGTTGAAGAAAGCTACACTTCGATTTTTTGACAAAAAGAACATTTTCTCGCAAAATCGTCAAAACAAATTGGAAGTGCTGAAAATGACTTTCAAGAGAAGGGTTGTAAAGAAGGATATCGTCAAAGAAAATTAGCATAAACTTCTGAAAAATATCATTCATAAGGCTTTGTAAGGTGGAGGGAGCATTGGTGAGACTAAAGGGTAGTACCAAAATTTGTAGTGGTCGTTGTGTGTTCGAAAGGCGGTTTTTGGTATGTCTTCTTCACAAACTCGTATTTAATGATATCCGGATCAAAGGCCCAGCTTTGTGAAGACTTGTGCTCCCTTTAATTCATCAAGCAATTCATCTACTACTAGAATAGGGTATTTCTCCTTGACGGTTATGCCATTGAGAGCTCGGTAATCAACGTACATTCGTCATGTTCCGTCCTTTCGTATGAGGAGCACCGATGAAGAGTAGGGACCGCAACTTGGCCGAATAACTCCTCTTTCGAATATGTCTTTTATGATTCTTTCTATTTCATCCTTTTGGAGATGTGGATACTGATATGGCCAAGTGTTTTCTAGAGGTTTGCCTTGAAGAATCGGTATACAATGATATTGCCGACAGGTAGGAGGTAGGCCGCGCGGTTCGTCAAATATATCTAAAAATTCAACAAGAAAAGGAAGTTGGTTTAGATCTTCAAATTCTATTAGCTCTCCTTTAGTTTTTTGCTCAAGTTGTACCAAAAATCTGCTACATGCTTTGTGCAAAACCTTCTCCATTCGTTGTGTGCAAATCGTCGTTATGTCGCCCCCATGTTTCCCGTTCAATATCACATGTTTCCCCTTAATGTAAAATTTCACAATTAGTATCATAAAATTTTAAAAAATATCACCTAATGTCATTAGCCATTTGATGTCGAGCATAGCCTCATAATAATCAAGAGGTAGAAGGAATAAGTCTGTAATTATCTCTTGATCTTGTAGTAATAGTTTCACCCATAGGCACCTATGATCATACTTCAAAATTCATCCGTCGACAACCTTAACGTCAAAATTGCTGCAGTTCTAGATAGGTAAGGCCATCAGCATAGCAATCTTGTTGTTTATAAAATTATTAGTGATGTCGGTGTCAATAAGAACGGTGATAGGTTGTTGCCTCAGAAGTCCTCCCACTTTCATCATTTGCGGGTTCGCATAACCGGCAAAGGCATGCATCGTAATATCGACCAGTGGTTGTTCTTCATCCACAAACTCTTCCTCATGCTCTTGGACCTCCTCCTCCATGTCTTCAAGAGGTTCAATCAGTAGGAGGCAGCCCCTTTTGCAATGATGATCACGGTTCCATAGCTCATCACAATGCCAACAAAGACCCTTTACTGATCAGTTACGTAGTTCTTCTCTTGTCAATTTTTTTGGCAGCGAAGGATGGCTAGGAGCAGAAGGAGGTTTATATGCCATGGGCCTAGGATAGGTTCCCATCCTCTAAGCATCTTGGTTAGCCATTCTTCTTGTATTCGGGTGAAAGAAATCGTAACTATCATGCTACAGGGCTGCCGCGCCTTAACCTGCCCTTTTATCTCTGCCTTGAGTCCTTCGATGAATGTTTCTAACAATCGATGGTCAGTCCAATCATGAGCAAGGTAGGATAGATTCTGAAACTTGGTTTGGTACTCTTGAATTGTAGAGGTTTGTCGAATCTTTGCGAGTTGGCCATCGATATTTTCATACTCTATAGGTCCGAAATGGTTCAGTAGTGTGTTCTTAAATTGATTCAATGTCGGAGCCCCATGATTGTATTCCAGCCAATTGTATCATTGAATAGCATCTCCTTCAAGGTTGATGATAACAATTTCCTCCATAGCATCATCTGACGTTCGGTAGTAGCGAAAGTAACGTTCGGCGTGCGAAATCCACCCTGTCGGGTCTCCTTCTTCCCATTGCGGGAAGTCCACTCTAATGCATGGCTGAAGCATGTCTGAGGGCTGTCCCTCCTTCTCTGGAGGCCTTTGTGAACTCTCTCCTTGCTGAATTTTGGTTGGACTCAGCGGTTGTCCAATTCTGAATTCTGCAAACAAAGCGCGTAATTTATCCTCCAAGCACGATACAAGCCGCGATTCAATCCAAGATTCCCATGCTTCAAATTTAGCATCAATTGGATCTTGAGAAGCCATAGCATATGCCTATAGATCAAAGATGTTCCTATCTTTTTTCTGTTGATGGGTTAATGGCATGGGGTGGTGGAAGGTTCAAAAAAATTGAGGATCACGAAAAGGTATTATAGCAGATTTTTACGTCTAATGTGTAGCAGTTTGGATGTAAAAGGTCAGCAGTTTATATTAAGAATTTTTTGATAAAATCAAAAGAAAAGCTGCTGCTTTGAAGTGTCAAAGCTGTCATAAAAATTTTGTAGAGATTTGGATAGAAAAAATATAGTAGTAAGATCAAACAAACTATGTTATGCGATTGGAATTCTACAGTGCATCTAGCAGCTTGGACATAAAAGATCAGTGGTTTATATTGAGAATTTTTTAACAAAATCAAAGGAAAATCCTTTGTTAGGAAGTGTCAAAGCTGTCATAAAAATTTTGTAGAGATTTGGATAGAAAAATTATAGTAACAAGATCAAACAAACTATGTTATGTGATTGAAATTATGTAGTGCATCTTTCGTCGTAGAGATAAAAACTTTACGATAAAAAGTTTATGCAGCAATATAGGAATGATTTTTTTAGATTTTTGAATAAGAATAACTAAATTACAGCAGTAGTAAGGTAGGAAACCAGAACCTGTTGCAATTCACAGGGATATGAAAGGATGATCTGCGGTGGTGGAGATGATGGTGGACTTTGGTGACGATCTTTTAAGCAATTGTGAGAATTACTTTGGGTGGTTATGGAGGGCTGATGGATGGTTGGATTTTTGAATAAGTATAACTAAATTGCAGCAGCAGTAAGGTAGGAAACTAGAACCTGTTGCGATTCACAAGGAGATCAAAGGATGATCCGCGGTGGTGGAGATGACAGCGGAATTGGCGATGATTTTTTAAGCAATTGTGGGAATTGCTTTGGGTGACTGTAGAGGGCTGATGGATGACTGTGGAAGGCCAACGAGATGCCAAGAACGTGTTAGAACCCTTGTAGATTCTAAACTTGGGGTTGATCTCTTTAAGGGATCGGCCTCCTTGGAACTCTATAGGGGTTCCTCCCTCCAAGTTGCCGTACAAAGGCTGCAGAAAAGATTCATCTATTGCTTAAGAAAAAAGAAGGAATACATGGCTATTTATAGGGCTTCTAAACCCTAACTCCTAATAGGACTCCTACTTAAGACTCTTACTTCTAACCAACTCCTAATATGACTCCTACTCAAGACTCCTATTCCCTTACAACTCCTAATTCTTCTCTAAGAAAAAACCTCCTACATGAATACCCCTCTCAATTAGGACTCTCCTAGCAAGAGTCCTATCAGAATGTCCCTCTCAATTAGGACTCTCCTATCTAGAGTCCTAACAGACCCGCCCTCTTCAAATCAGCCTTGTCCTCAAGGCTGAGATTTCATGAACTCAGGGAACCGGGTCTTCAGCTCCTCATATGGTTCCCATGTGGCATCGTCAAGTGGTAGATTATTCCAATGCACTAGTACTTTAGTAGAGGGATGTCGGCGACGCATCACGATCCTGCAATCGAGGATGGCTTGTGGTTGGGCTTGAATAACTCCATCCTCAGTTGTGTTGGGCAGTTGGATCTGGGGTGACTCGTGTTCTCCCAACTTGGGCTTTAGGCATGATACGTGGAAAATAGGATGAATTTTGGCATCCTCAGGTAATTTAAGTCTGTACGCCACGGCTCCAATACGCTCTGTAATCTGGTAGGGCCCATAAAAACGTGGAGATAGCTTCATGGAGGCTCGAGTGTTGATAGAGAGTTGCTTGTATGGTTATAGGCGAAGATAAACCAATCTCCCACTGAAAATTCTCTTTCACTTCGTCGTGTGTCGGCTTGCTGCTTCATTCTGGTTTGAGCGGTAGAGAGATTATCTTTTGACAGTTGTAAGAGTTTGTCCCTATCAATCAATTCTTGGTCAACCTGATCTACCTTGGCCAAGCCAATTACATACTTTGAAATCACAGGGGCTGGTCGACCATACAATGCTTCATAAGGGGCACATTTTGTAAATGAATGATATGTAGTATTATACCACCATTCGGCCCAGGGAAGCCATTTCGCCCACTCTTTTGGTCGGTCGCTAGCAAAACACTGGAGGTACGTCTCTAAGCATCTATTACCACCTCTATTTGGCCGTCAGTTTGTGGATGATACGCTGTGCTCATCTTGAGTTTGGTGCCTTGTAACTGAAATAACTCGGTCCAAAATTTACTAGTGAAGATCCTATAACGATCACTTACGATCGACCTTGGCATCCCATGCAATTTAACAATATTTTCTATGAAAATCTGGGCAATACTAGCAGTAGTGTAGGGATTTCTCACAACACAAAAATGAGCATATTTCGTAAGTCGATCAACCACCACGAGAATCGTGCTTTTACCTTCGGAAGATGGCAGCCCTTCAATGAAGTCCATGGAGATGTTAGTCCACACTGAGTCTGGTATGGGCAGTGGTTGTAGCTTCCCTGGATTTGCCACAGTTTCACCCTTGTGCTGTTGACATACATCACATTGTGCCACATATTCAGCAATAATTTTTTTCATCCCTCTCCAATAAAAATTTTGCTTCACTCTTTTGTAGGTTCTTAGGAATCCAGAGTGCCCTGCTAAAGGTATGGAGTGCATTTCATGCAAGATGATTGTGGTGCAAGGGGAGTCAGGTATAAGCACAATGCGACCTTTGTAGCGTAGATCCCTCGAATCCCAGGTGTAGTGGGCTATTGCATTTGGATCCTCCTCCAATTTTTTTATGATGTTGCTGATCTCTGGATCCTTCTTCCATTCTTTCCTAATGTCCTCGAGGAGACCGGTGGTAGGAAGGGAGATAGTTGAAACCTTAGCTTGTTCAGGTAGCCGTGAGAGTGCATCTGCAACAACGTTTTCTTTCCCCTTTTTGTAAATAATTTCATAATCAAATCCAAGAAGTTTGGTTACCCATTTTTGCTGCTCAGGGGATGATATATTTTGCTCCAAAAAGTACTTGAGGCTTTTATGGTCAGTTTTAATTTGAAATCGCCGACCGATCAGGTAGGGTCTCCACCTCGTTACTGTGTGTACAATGGCAAGCAGATATACTGACATGTTTTGATGGGAGGGAGATAATGCCTTGCTAGTATATGCGAGTGGTCGATCATTTTGCATGAGAACGGCTCCAATTCCGACTCCAGATGCGTCGGCCTCAATGATGAAGGGTCTATTGAAATCTGGTAGCGCAAGCACCGGCGTCGTTGTCATGGCTGCTTTAAGTTTGTCGAAGGCAGCAGAGGCTTTGTCCGACCATTGGAAAGCATCTTTTTTCAATAAAGAAGTGAGTGGTGCACTGATCTTCCCATAGTCCTTAACAAATTTTTAGTAGTAGCCCGTTAGTCCAAGGAACCCCCGCAGTAATTTAACGTTTGTAGGTTTCGGCCAGCCTTGCATTGCCTCAATTTTTGTTGGGTCTACCGCCACTCCTTCTGATATTATATGCCCAAGGTACTATACTTTTTGCTAGAGAAAGCTGCACTTTAGTTGCTTAACAAAAAGAGTATTCTCCCGAAGGATCGTCAAAACAATCCGTAAATGCTGAAAATGAGTCTCAAGAGAAGGGCTGTAAATGAGAATATCATCAAAAAATACCAGCACAAATTTACGAAGAAAGCTCTGAAATATATCATTCATGAGACTTTGAAAGGTTGAAGGAGCATTAGTGAGTCCAAAAGGAATTACCAAGAATTCGTAATGGCCATCATGTTTGCGAAATGCAGTTTTTGGAATGTCATCATCACATACCCGGGTTTGGTGGTAACCGGATCGGAGGTCCAACTTCGTGAAGACTCGAGCTCCTTTCAATTCATCAAGAAGTTCATCCACCACTAGTATTGGGTATTTGTCCTTGACGGTGATGCCATTTAAAGCTCGATAGTCGATGCACATCCGCCAAGTTCCGTCCTTCTTGCGTACAAGTAGCACCGGTGAGGAATAAGGGCTGCAACTTCGTCGAATCACCCCTATTTCAAGCATCTCCTTTACGATCTTTTCAATTTCATCTTTCTGGAGGTGAGGATATCGGTACAGTCGAGTGTTCGCTGGTGGCTTGCCCGGAAGGATTGGAATTTGATGGTCATGTTGCCGAGAAGGAGGAAGACCGCGCGGTTCAGCAAATATGTCGGCAAATTCAGTAAGCAATTGGGCAAGATTTTGATCTTCAATTTCTATTTTCTTCTCTTCTGATTGTGGCTGGAGATGCATAAAAAAGCCACCATTTACCTTGTGCAAAACTTTCTCCATTCATTGGGTCGAAACAGTGGTAACGTTGCTTCCGCGCTTCCCACGTAGGATGATCTGTTTGCCCTTACAGTAGAATTTCATAATTAATTTAGAAAAGTTCCAAGAGACATCACCTAGTATAGTCAGCCATTCTATACCAAGCATTGCCTCATAGTCATCGATTGGTAGGAGGAAGAAATCGGTGATAATTTCTTGGTCTTGCAGTAATAGTTTCACCTGCGGGCATCTTTGGTCGCACTTTAGGATTCTGCCGTCGGCAACTTTTACATCGAACTTGCTGCAACCTTCAATATGCAGTGTCATCCGAGCAGCAACCTTACTATTCAGGAAGTTATTAGTGCTACCCGTGTCGATGAGAACAGTGATCGGTTGTTGTTTGAGAAGGCCTCCAACTTTCATCGTTTGCGGATTTGAGTAGCCGGCTAGTGCGTGTACCGTAATGTCGGTCGGCTGTGGCTCTTCTTCCATATCTTCTTCTTCATGTTCAAAGCTCTCTTCTAGATGTTCAATGACCTCTTCTTCTACTGGTTCAATCATAAGAAGTCTACCTTTTTTACAGCGATGCTCGCGACTCCACGGTTCGTCGCAATGCCAACATAACCCCTTCGCAGATCGCTCCCGAAGTTCTTCTCTTGTTAACCTTTTTGGTGCACGGACTCGGTTGATAGTAGGGGGGGCTGAGGGCTTTAGTATTGTAGGTCGTGGAGTGATCCTAGTCCTCTGGGCTTCATGGTTCAATCGCTCCTCTTGAAGTCGTGCGAAAGAGATGGCTGCCATAAGCATGTATGGTTGTCGCGCCTTAACTTCTCCCCGGATCTTCGGCTTTAAGCCCTTAATAAAGGTCCCCAATAGTTGTTTTTCAGACCAATCATGAGTTTTATTAGATAACCTTTCAAACCTGGTTTGGTACTCCTGAATGGTGGAGGTTTGTCGGATCTTTGCTAGTTGTCCGTCAATGTTCTCGTAATAAGTTGGTCCGAAGCGGATCAGTAGTCCTTCTTTGAATTGTCGCCATGAAAAGACTCCATAAGTGTGTTCAAACCAGTCAAACCATTGTATGGCATCCCCTTCAAGATGTATAGCTGCAATTTCCACCATGAATGAATCCGCAGTTTTATGGTACCGAAAATATCGCTTCGCGCGCGAGATCCAACCAATTGGGTCTCCTTCTTCCCATTTAGGGAAGTCCACTCTCATGCGCGAATAGTTGGGGTCGATCATAGAACCTCCCCTCTCTTGGAAGTCATCTCTTTGGGCATGATGTGATTGGTTAGAGCTCTCTCCTTGATGTGATTTCTTCGGGCTTGGTGGTCGGCCCAAACTGAATTCGGTAAGGAGAGTTCGAATCTTATCCTCCATTCATGCCTCAAAGGTTTCAAATTTAGCATTGATTGCCTCCTCAGATGCCATAGTATATGACTCCAAATCTGTGATGTTAAGATCTCTCTTTTGTTGACGGGTTAAAGGCATGTATAGGTTTGATAGAAATCAGTGAAAGTTTGCTGCAGAATTGTGTTGTCTTGTAAGAGCAGAATTATCGTCGAAGAAACAGTGGTTTCTCGACGAAATCTCCACCAAAAATTTGAGAGATTTGAGGAGGGAATTGACAGTAATATATTAGTTTATATGACAGAGAAAATATAGTATCAAGATCAAACAAACAGTGCTATGCGGCTGAAATTCTGCAATGTATCTTTCGTTGTAGAGATGAAAACTTTTGTGACGAAAAGTTTATGCAGCAATATAGGAACAATTTTTTTTTTTTTGGATTTTCGGATAGGGATAACTAAATTGTAGCAGCAGTAAGGTAGGAAACCAGAACCTATTGCAATTCACGGGATGATCCGCGGTGGTGGAGATGATGGCGGAATTTGGCGACGATCTTTTAAGCAATTGTGGGAATTGCTTCGGACAGTTATGGAGGATTGATGGATGGTAGTGGAAGGGCAGCGAGATGCCAAGAACGCTGCTCTGATACCAGGTGATAGAACCCTTGCAAATTCTAAACTTGGGGTTGATCTCTTTAGGGGATCGGCCTCCTTGGAACTCTATAGGGGTTCCTCCCTCCAAGTTGCTGCTCAAAGGCTGCAGAAAAGATTCATCTATTGCTTAAGAAAAGAGAAGGAATACATGGCTATTTATAGGGCTTCTAAACCCTAACTCATAATAGGACTCCTACTTAAGACTCTTACTTCTAACCAACACCTAATAGGACTCCTACTCAAGACTCCTATTCCCTTACAACTCCTAATTCTTCTCTAAGAAAAAACCTCCTACATGAATGCCCCTCTCAATTAGGACTCTCCTAGCTAGAGTCCTATCAGAATGTCTCTCTCAATTAGGACTCTCCTAGCTAGAGTCCTAACAGAACGCTGCTATAATACCAAGTGTTAGAACCCTAGCGGATTCTAAGCTTGGGGTTGATCTCTTTAGGGGATCGGCCTCCTTGGAACTCTATAGGGGTTCCTTCCTTCAAGTTGATGCTCAAAGGACGCCTACTCTATTGGAACTCTATAGGGGATCTCTTTAGAGGATCGGCCTCCTTGGAACTCTATTGCTTGTCAAACGAGGATGAATACATGACTATTTATAGGGCTTCTAAACCCAAACTCCAAATAGGACTCCTACTGAAGACTCCTACTTTTAGCCAACTCCTAATAAGACTCCTACTCTAAGAAGCAACCTCCCAACTAACCCTAACCCTAGCCAGCCTCTTCACCTCTTTAATAAGGGTCGGCTAGGTAGGTTTTGTTGAATCTCATATTTTGATGATGAAATTAATTGTAAGTTGTTTGATCTAATCTATATATTGAGAAAAGTGTGCAGGATTAACTACAATAGCAGTAAGATATAAAGTAGGTATTGTGTCGGAGTTAAGATCGAGATCTCGTTGGGAATTCAAGAGTTCGTCGGAAGCCCGGACGCTCATCAGAAGTTTTGCCGGAATCAACCGAGAAGTCCAAGAGCTTGCCAAAGAAGCTCATCGGAACTCGCCAAGAAGATCGTCATAAAGTCTAGGAGCTTGCCGAGAGTCCGTCGGAACATTACCGGGAGTTCGACGAAAGATCGCCGGAAGCTCGCCGGAGGAGCAATTGACGTACCGGAACAAGAGTGCTTTAATTATATCTTAGTTATTATAGTTAGATCAAAAAATTAAGTTAAGATTGGGAGGTAATCCCACTAACTTAGTTAGGGGCCAATTGGGCCCTTAATAGGGCTGAATTGGGCCGGATTGAACAGCCCATTCAGCACCTGAAATCATGGCCGGCGTTGGCACCGCCTAGGAGACCCAATCTCCCAGGTGGTTTGGGCGGTGGTACCGCCCAGACTAGGTGGTGGTACCGCTGGCAGTTAATGCTGCCAGCGATGGTACCGCCCTTATTAGGCGGTGGTACCGCCAGAGCTCGGTCTTCGAGCTCTATCAGGCGGTTGTACCACCTAGACTCGGTGGTGGTACCACCTAGTATCAGACTGCAAGCGATAGTACCGCCCAGTAATGGTGGTGGTACCGCCAGTACCTTGAAATCCTGTGACACTTTTTTGCTCCAATTTTGAAGCCATTGGAGCCTATAAATACCCACCCTTTTCTGCATGAAAGGGTACGAAAGTATTGGCATAATCTTGAGTCTTTGAAGTGTTAAAGTGTTGTAAAAGTGCTAGAGTCCTCCTCCTCCCTTTCTAAGTATTGAAATCATTTAAGAGAGGTGTGAGACATGTAAGGGTTATCTCCTAAACCCGTGCAAAGGAGAAAGCACTGCAAAGAGGTGGTTGGTCTTCGCCTATTGAAGGAAGATCATTAGTGGACGCCGGTGACCTCGACGAAGAAGGAATCAAAATTGGATGTAGGTCACAACGACCGAACCACTCTAAATTCTGGTTTGCTTTTCAATTTGTGCAATTTACATAACTGTAAAATTCCTTAACCTTCTCTTTGCACTTTTACGAAAGCTTTCAAGTTCAATTTCTTTCCGAAATGAATTGAATTGAAACGAATATTTTTCATAATCAATGCTTTTCTTCGCTGCACTAATTCATCCCACCCTCTTAGTGTCACTCTTGATTCTAACAATTGGTATCAGAGCAAGGTCACTCTCATTTGGTTTAAAACCCAAGAGAGATGGTATTTGTTGGCAATCAAGAGGGTCATTCAATTACACGTCCACCCATGTTCAATGGGACAGATTACACATATTGGAATACTAGAATGAGGATTTTTCTAATTTCAATGGATTTCAAATTATGGAACATTATAGAAAATGGGTTTCAAAAGTCTTCCCTTCCAATGAATGATTGGAATGAGTTGGAGAAGAAGACCTTCACTTTAAATGCCAAGGCTATGAATACCTTGTTTTGTGCTTTGGATAAAAATAAGTTCAATCGAGTATCCATTTGTGAAATGACCTTTGATATTTGGCACACATTCAAAATGACTCACGAAGGTACTAGAAGAGTAAAGGAATCAAAAATTAATCTTTTAGTCCATACTTATGAGTTGTTTCGGATAAAACCGAGTGAGACCATTGGAGACATTGACACCCAATTTACAGATGTCGTCAATGGTCTAAAAGGACTTGGTAAAAGTTTTTCAGATTTTGAACTTATTAATAAAATCTTAAGATCCCTTCCAAAGAGTTGGGATCCTAAAGTAACAGACATTCAAGAGGCCAAAGATTTAAATAACTTTCCTCTCGAAGAACTAATCGGGTCACTAATGAACTATGAGATGACTTGTAATGCTTATGAGAGCTTGAGAATAACCTTCCAAAGAACAGGAAGGATATGGCACTAAAAACTCAAGAAGACTGCTTGAAAAAAAATTCAAGTGATGAGGACTATGATGATGAATTGGTACTTTTGACAAAAAAATTTAAAAAAATCATAAAAAGGAATAAATTTAAAAATGACACTAAAAATAAATTTAAACCCAAGAAAGAACAAGTCATATACTATGAATGCAAGAAGCTAGGACATTTCAAAAGCGAATGTCCCCAAGCAAAGAAGAAACAACCGAAGAAAAAGAAGGCTCTTAAAGTAACATGGGACGACTCAAGTGCATCCGAAGAAGAGGAGCAAACCAACATCAAGCAAGTTGCTCACTATGCGCTAATGGCTATTGGAGATAAGGTAAGCAGTTCAGTAGATGTAAGTTTATCTTTTGATGAATTACTAAGCGTTATTCATGATTTATTCGATGAATATAAATTAGTTAGTAAAAAATATAAATTATTAAAAAATGAGCATGCTTCTCTTGTTAGTGATTTTGATAAACTAAAAATTGAGCATGATAGTCTAGCTCCTTGTACAAAATGCGATGAATTAGAAACGCATAAAAAGGAAAATTCACAACTATATGAAACCTTAGAAAAATTTGAAATAGGTAGTAAATCCTTAAACATGATTCTTGCAAGCAAAAAATCATGTTCATAGAAGAGATGGAATCGGCTTTGTGAGTAACACTCGTAAAAATCCAACCATCTTTGTTAAAGGTCCAACCTTGCATTTTTCACCCTGAAATAAATGTAACTTTTGTTGTAAATTTGGACATGTTACTTATCAATGTCCATTTAAGAAATATAGTCCACACAATTTGATTTAGGTTCCTAATAGAACAATAAAGAACTCTACGATTAAAATCGCGTTCGTACGATAAGAGTGATTTCGGTAGAAAATCCGATTCGTAAATCACTTTAACTTGTAACCAAGCAAGATGTAGTTAAAGCAAAGATATAAAGGCAGTTTGCAGTTATGATAGAAATCAGAACGTAAACGCAAACTGAAATATGATGTTTGTACGATAAAAACGATTTACGTCTAAACGCTGATTCGGAAAATGTACAGCTTGAAACACGATCGTATATGCGCACAAGGCAGTAAGCTTTTGAGGAGGTTTGCAGTAAAGATAAGATACTCAAAGTAAATGCAAACCAAGATTTAGAGTGGTTCGGTCAATCTTGACCTACTCCACTTTTGGCTTCCTCCACCGACGAGGTCACCGACGTCAACTAGAGGCCTTCCTTCAATAGGCGAAGGCCAACCACCCTTTTACAGTTTCACTCCTTTTGACGGGCTTAGGAGACAACCCTTACAGAATTTTCTCTCCTCTCTTTAAAGCTCAGAACTTGGAAGAAAAGAGGGAGAAGAACTTTTGGCCTTTACAACAATTTTGAGCTCTAAAAATCACATGACAAGATCAAGATTTCGGTGTATATGTTATCTGCTATCAGTGCTGAATGGGTGGGGTATTTATAGCCCCCAACCTAGTTCAAATTTGGAGCTCAAAACTGTCAATTCCTGCAATTCCGGGATCTGGCGGTTGCACCTCCTGACTGGAGCGGTTGCACCGCCTAACAGAGCTCGAAGACTGAGCCTCTGGGGGGTGCCACCTCTGTCAGGGGCGGTTGCACCTCCTGCCAAAGCTCGAAGACCGAGCTCAGGCGGTGCCACCGCTTGACTGAGGTGGTTGCACCTCCTGCCAGAGCTCGAAGACCGAGCTCAGGCAGTGCCACCTCTTGTCAGGGGAGGTTGCACTGCCCAGTCTCGCTCAGAGACTGAGCCTAGGCGGTGCCACCTCTTGGCTGGGCGGTTGCACCGCCCAGTCTCACCTCCTGGCTTGGGCGGTTCAACCGCCTAGCAGAAATCAGGGTCCGAATGGGTTGATCCATTCGGCCCAATTTGGGTTTTTCAGGGGCCCAATTGCCCCAAGATTAAGTTAATGGGATCACCTCCCATTTCCAACTTAATCATTGTGCTAACTATGATATTTTCTAAGATATTTACTGCAATATTACTCCGGTGCGTCAATCGCTTCTTCCGGCGAGCTTCCGGTGAACTTCCGTCGATCATCCGATGAACCCTCGGTGATGCTTCTGCGGACTTCCGGCAAACTCCTGGACTTGCGACGATCCACTTGGCGAGTTCCGACGAGCTTCTTTGGTAAGCTCATGGACTTCTCGGATTTGTTCCCGCAGAACCTCCGACAACTGTCCGAACTTCCATCGAACTCTCGAACTCCCAACGTGATCATTATCTTGACTCCGGCGCAACTCCTGCTGCATATCTTATTTTCATCGTAGTTACTCCTGCACACTTAAAACAAAACTTCGATCGAGACAATTAATCCTAAGCAATTAACCAAGTTGTCCGGCATGTCATTGGTCCCTCGATGCTTCGTCCGATTCTTCGGCGCATCGTCCTCTCCTGCAGCCTATTTCCCAATCGGCCAGTTGACTCCGCAACTCCGATATCCTTGGCACAATACCCGCCCTTCTTGGCCCGATGCCCGAGTCCACAGCCCGAAGCCTTCTGTCCATATGTCGACCGATCCACCGGCCCGACGTCCAATCTTCTGACATATTCCTCCGGCACAACATGATTTTCTTGCTTTAATTGTCTCATCCTGATCGAAGCATCCTGCGTCACTCAAAACGCAGATTAAATCATAAACATATATCAAGTAGTTTCATCATCAAAATACGAGATTCAACAATCTCCCCCTTTTTGATGATGACAACCACTTGATGACGGAGTTAAACTTAACTCCCGGAGTTTAAACAAACTCCCCCTATCAATATGCCATATTGATAGAACCTTGAATTCAAACTGAATTCAAGTCATTGCAATATTCATCATGAATACTTGCAACACGTCATCATGAACTTATACATAAACTTATGCATAGCATCATACTTCTCCCCCTTTATCATCAACAAAAAGGAGAAGTCCAACTATTCTTGTGTTTGGAATATTAGTTTAACTTACTACATGAAAAACATAATATCAAGTTTTATCATCATGCAGTTTTGAAGCCAGAAAATTCAGCAAATGTTACATCATGCTTAGAACATTCAAGCTATCAAGTTTTAGATATGCAAGTTTTACAGCATACAAGATAGCACTTTTAGAACATGCAAGCTAGCAATGTTACAAAATTTTAGAACTTGCAAGCTAGCAATTTAGAGATGTTCAAGAAGGCAACTCTTGCTTCTTGAAATATGCAAGTTGCAAGCAAGCGAATTTTTGCTTCCTTTGCAATGTTTGAGCTCGCAATTTTGCTTCCATTGCAAGGTGTAAGTTTAGCATGTTTAATTTTCTTGAGATAGCAACTATTTGCTTCTCTTTATACTACAAGCTAGCAATTTTTACGATATGCAAGTTTTACTACATACAAGCTAGCAAAAATTTCGAAAGCAAATGCAAGATAGCTTTCTTGTGTAAGCTTATGATTCTTGCTTCCTATTGCAATGTGCAAGTTGCAAGTTTTGCTTCTTGAGATAGGCAAGATAGCACTTTTGCAATTTTTGTTTGGCAAGCTTGTGATGTTCAAGATAACAAGCTTTTTATTCTCTTTTGAGAAGTGTCATTTTTGCTTTCTTTGCAAAGTGCAAGCTAGCAAAATGCCAAACTAGCAAGAGATAATGTTTTACATGAGGCAAGCAAACAATTTCGCAAGTGTTACATTTGCATCTTCTCTTTAGAGGAGTGTAATTTTTGCTTTCATCTTGAATTGTGTAAGCTAGCTAGTTTGCCTCTTTTCATGATGTCCACGCTAGAAATTCTTGCTCCCCCTTTGTCATTGTCAAAAAGAAGGGAAGACCCCTTTTCTTTTTAATTTTCAGATTATGACAAATGTAAGTATCAATTTTATCTGTGCATCATTATATATTCAAATTAAAACATACACAATTTCAAAAACCTTATTTTTCATGCACGATACCGAAAAATAAATCAATCATCATTAATGGGTATATCATACATGATACTCAAACATTAAAATTTTTAAGCATTTATCAACATGTTGATCATGATACCAAACATTCATCATTTAAAGCATTCATGATACATATCATATGCAATACATCATGTACATCATTGTCATAAGTATTGCATGCATCATTTCAAATTCATGAATATTTCATCATTGCATGCATCATGCCAAATCATAAAATATACAATCATCATTAATGCATGATTCCTAATCATCATTTATTTTGCAACATGATGGTGCCAAATTTGTCAAATTACATCCTACCATACATGATCGAAACTTCTTATTTGTATACATCAAAACAAATTAATGAATATTTCATGTATTCTTATCATCACATAAGGAATATCAAGAAGAATTATTAGGTGATGAGATAAACATTTCATGAATACAAGGAATTGCATAAAAATCATATCATAAGTGTTTCATGTATTCATATTATCACATGAAGCATACAAGACAATAATGCAAAGAAATCATATCATGAAAAAAAATCAATGTGAAAATTCAGCAAAGATCACATGATACAATCGCAAAGCATGATATAATTATGCGATATATCATGAGATGATAATTTATCATATCAATGAAAGATATCAATGAGGATCAATTGTTAGGATCAATTCGTGAATACCAAAGATATGATTCATGGTTCATTAAAATTCTTCTTAACAAGTTCACGATCAAGATTCATATAATTCATAATAAAGCAAATTGATGTACAATCATCATACAAGACATACAAGGCAAAGAAATCTTGTTATTTCTATATTATGAAATATATGATATCAAGGCTCATGATTCATTTGAAAAGATATAGCACAAAGAGCAACTTGAAATATTCTTATCAAGATCACATTTTAAAATATTCCAAGTATCAAGATATCAATATGACACTTCATTGGATTCTGAGAAATCAAAAGACAAGTTACACTTCATTTGAAGAATTCTTTTTTGATAAATGTAGGGAGCATAATGAACGATCTTGATTTATAAAGAACTTCATGTTATAATTATCAAGATCATGATTTTAATAATTATTTTCTTTAGCAAAGAATCACAAAAGTACTTTATTTTTGCATAAGAAATCTCATTGTATTGTTAGGATCAAGATATGTATATGAAACAAATCTTTGCAAGTAAAAACACTATCATCCATATTTCAAGATGGAATTTATAAGCAGGAATCATTTCATCAAATCTATTTCAGAAAAATATTTTATAATAAGTGTATGAGAAAATCCAATTGTTAGGATACCAATTGTTAAACGAATCTGAAAATGAAATTAACACTTTCATGCATTCGGACAAGATTTTGCTATAGATTTTCAAGTTCAATCATGAAGATAAAACATGCTCATGATCATAAAAATTTTGTATCCAAAACACATAATTTCCAACATGTTATTAAGACATGTAATAGTGTAAAATCATCATGGCAATTAAGTGATTTGAACATTGAATCAAGAAAGTCCGAAAAATAATCTTAACAAGTTCATGTATTCGAGCACATTTTTGCCATAGTTTTTCAAATACACTCATGAAAATAACACTTGCTTATCATCATGTATAGCTTAAAATCTCATGCATAAAATTGTTAATCAAAATATATTATGCATTTCTTCAAATCAAACATGATTTTTTTTTTTAATCAAAATCGAGAAATAACAATGGAAATCAACGTAATACACATTATTACTTCTTAACTATGATTTCATATTTTCAATCAAGATCATTTTATTTGTTTATTATAAAATATGCAATATTATCATTTTCGAAATTACTTAGCATGATCATAATTTTTTTTTTTTAAACATGTAATTTTTAAGAAAATTAATTCTAAACTAAAAAAGAAAATACATCATGAAAGCATCAAGTAATTTCAAAATAAATTAGGGGGATTTCGATTACCTCATCATTGAAAGCGATGAAGGCGTAGTTTGCCACCTCGCCTTTCTTGATTTTCTCCTCGTCTTCGGAGGAGCTCGATTCATCCCACTTTGTGTTCTTCTTCTTTGGCCTCTTCCTTCGTTCAAGTTTATTATTTATTTTAGATTTTTATTTAATAAACTTATTAAGATTTAGTGTTCGAAGTTCAAGTTCATCATTGTCCTCATCACTTGAGTCATCGCTCAAGTGGTATTCATTTGTCCGGAGTTCCAAATCCTTCCTGTTCTTTGGAAGGTGATTTTGTTCATCATGTTCATCATGTGCATTATGCACCATTTCATATGTCATCAATGAACCAATTAGTTCTTCAAGTGGTAAGTTGTTTAGGTTTTTAGCTTCTTGTATTGCAGTTACTTTTGAATCCCACTTCTTAGAAAGAGAACGTAAAATCTTGTTTACGAGTTCAAAATCCGAAAAACATTTTCCAAGAACTCTTAAACTATTGACGACATCCGTGAAACGGGTGTACATGTCGCCTATAGTCTCGCTTGGTTGCATTCGAAAAAGCTCAAAATCATGCAATAAAATGTTAACTTTCGAGTCTTTGACTCAACTAGTTCACTCGTGTGTGATTTCAAGTGTTCGCCAAATGTCAAAAGTCGTTTCGCACGTAGAAATCCAATTGAACTCATTTTTGTCCAAAGCACAAAATAAGGCATTCATAGACTTTGCGTTTAAAGAAAAATACTTCTTCTCCAAATCCGACCATTCGTTCATCGGTTTAGAGGGAAGTTGAAAACCGTTTTCAATGATATTCCATAAATCCAAATTCATAGAAATCAAGAAAACTCTCATTCGAGTTTTCCAATAAGTGTAGTCCATCCCATTAAACATGGGTGGACGTGTAATAGAATGGCCCTCTTGGTTTCCGGCGTATGCCATCTCTCTTGGGTTTTAATCCATTTGAGAGTTAACCCCGCTTTGATACCAATTGTTAGGATCAAGAGCACTAAGAGGGGGGGGGTGTATTAGTGCAGTAGAAAACTTTCGACGATTAAAATCGCGTTCGTACGATAACAGCGATTTCGGTAGAAAATCTGATTCGTAAATCACTTTAACTTGTAACCAAGCAAGATGCAGTTAAAGCAAAGATATAAAGGCAGTTTACAGTTATGATAGAAATCAGAACGTAACGCAAACTGAAATATGATGTTCGTACGAGAAAAACGATTTACGTCTAAACGCCGATTCAGAAAATGCAGAGCTTGAAACACGATCGTATATGCGCAGAAGGCAGTAAGCTTTTGAGGAGGTTTGCAGTAAAGATAAGATGCTCGAAGTAAATGCAAACCGAGATTTAGAGTTGTTCGGTCAATCTTGACCTACTCCACTTTTGGTTTCCTCCACCTATGAGGTCACCGACGTCAACTAGAGGCCTTCCTTCAATAGGCGAAGGCCAACCACCCTTTTACAGTTTCACTCCTTTTGACGGGCTTAGGAGACAACCCTTACAGAATTTTCTCTCCTCTATTTAAAGCTCAGAACTTGGAAGAAAAGAGGGAGAAGAACTTTTGGCCTTTACAACAATTTTGAGCTCTAAAAATCACATAACAAGATCAAGATTTCGGTGTATATGTTATCTGCTATCAGTGCTGAATGGGTGGGGTATTTATAGCCCCCAACCTAGTTCAAATTTGGAGCACAAAACTGTCAATTCCCGGAATTTCGGGATCTGGCGGTTGCACCTCTTGACTGGAGCGGTTGCACCGCCTAGCAGAGCTCGAAGACTGAGCCTCTGGGCGGTGCCACCTCTGTCAGGGGCGGTTGCAACTCCTGCCAAAGCTCGAAGACCGAGCTCAAGCGGTGCCACCACCTGACTAAGGCGGTTGCACCTCCTGGCTTGGGCGGTTCAACCGCATGGCAGAAATCAGGGTCCGAATGGGTTGATCCATTCGGCCCAATTTGGGTTTTTCAGGGGCCCAATTGCCCCAAGATTAAGTTAATGGGATCACCTCCCATTTCCAACTTAATCATTGTGCTAACTACGATATTTCCTAAGACATTTACTGCAATCTTTCTCTGGTGCGTCAATCGCTTCTTCCGGCGAGCTTCCGACGAACTTCCGTCGATCATCCGATGAACCCTCGGTGATGCTTCTGCGGACTTCTGGCAAACTCCTGGACTTGCGACGATCCACTTGGCGAGTTCCGATGAGCTTCTTTGGCAAGCTCATGGACTTCTCGGATTTGTTCCCGTAGAACCTCCGATGACTGTCCGAACTTCCGTCGAACTCTCGAACTCCCAACGTGATCATTTTCTTGACTCCGGCACAACTCCTGCTGCATATCTTATTTTCATCGTAGTTACTCCTGCACACTTAAAACAAAACTTCAATCGAGACAATTAATCCTAAGCAATTAACCAAGTTGTCCGGCATGTCATTGGTCCCTCGACGCTTCGTCCGATTCTTCGGCGCATCGTCCTCTCCTACAGCCTATTGCCCAATCGGCCAATTGACTCCGCAATTCCGATATCCTTGGCACAATACTCGCTCTTCTTGGCCCGATGCCCGAGTCCATGGCCCGAAGCCTTCTGTCGATACGTCGACCGATCCACCGGCCCGACGTCCAATCTTCTGACATGTTCCTCCGGCACAACATGATTTTCTTGCTTTAATTGTCTCATCCTGATCAAAGCATCCTACGTCACTCAAAACACAGATTAAATCATAAACATATATCAAGTAGTTTCATCATCAAAATACGATATTCAACATGTTTCACATTTCAAAGTTTTCGGGTGTAAATGTTTTATCTTGAATAAAAAAGATGCCTTAGGAAAGTTTGATGCAAAATCTGATGAAGGAATTTTTCTTGGCTATTCTTCTATTTCTAAGGCCTTTCGTATTTTTAACAAAAGAACTTTGGTTATAGAAGAATCTATTCATGTTTTTAATGAAGTTTCCAGAGTTAAGAAAAATTATTTTGATAATGATCTTAATTTCGATGCTTTAAAATTAAATAAAACCCTTTCTCCATCTAGCAACTTGGATATGTCTTCTTTTGAAACATCCTTACCCAAGGAATGGAAGTATGTAGATGTTCATCCTAAAGGGCTAATCATTAGAGACACATCAAAAGGGTTTCAAACTCATTCTTCTCGTAAAAATTTTTGTGTTAATGCTGCTTTTCTCTCCCAAATTGAACCTTAATGCATTGACGAGGTCTTGAAAAATGATTCACGGGTTATTGCAATGCAAAAAGAGTTAAATCAATTTGAGAGAAATGAGGTATGGAAGCATATTCCTAGACCAAATAACTATTTAGTTATTGGTACTAAATGGGTCTTTAGAAACAAATAATATGAATTTGGTATCATGGTTAGAAACAAGGCTAGATTAGTGGCTAAGGGTTTCAACTAAGAAGAATGTATTGATTATGAAGAAACCTTCGCTCATGTGGCACGATTAGAAGCCATAAGGATGCTCCTTCCCTATGCTAGTAGTAATAATTTTAAGTTGTTTCAAATAGATGTTAATAGTGCTTTTCTTAATGGCTTTATTTCTGAAGAAGTATATGTTAAACAACCTCCCGAATTTGAGAATGATAATTTCTCTAATCATGTGTTTAAATTGACTAAAGCTCTCTATGGATTGAAACAAGCCCCAAGGGCTTGGTATGAGAGACTTAGCTCCTTTCTTATTCAAAATAATTTTTCTAAAGGCAAGGTCGATACCACGTTATTTATTAAAAATTTTAAAAATATTTTTTTTATTATTCAAATTTATATTGATGATATTATTTTTTGTTCTACGAATGAATCATTATGCGAATCATTTGCCAAAAGCATAAGCCAAGAGTTTGTTATGAGCTTAATGGGTGAACTTTCTTTTTAGGCTTACAAATTAAACAACTTAGTAATGGTATTTTTCTTAGTCAAACAAAATATACTTTAGACTTGCTAAAAAGGTTTAATATGGATAGTTCAAAGGCTATCAACACTCCTATGAGTACCTCTACTAAGTTAGACTGTTAGAACCCTTGCAGATTCTAAACTTGGGGTTGATCTCTTTAGGGGATCGGCCTCCTTGGAACTCTATAGGGGTTCCTCCCTCCAAGTGCTGCTCAAAGGCTGCAGAAATATTTTATCTATTGCTTAAGAAAAGAGAAGGAATACATGGCTATTTATAGGGCTTCTAAACCCTAACTCCTAATAGGACTCCTACTTAAGACTCTTACTTCTAACCAACTCCTAATATGACTCATACTCAAGACTTCTATTCCCTTACAACTCCTAATTCTTCTCTAAGAAAAAACCTCCTAACAGAATATCCCTTTCAATTAGGACTCTCCTAGTTAGAGTCCTAACAGAGTGTCCCTCTCAATTAGGACTCTCCTAGCTAGAGTCCTAACAGAATGTCCCTCTCAATTAGGACTCTCCTAGCTAGAGTCCTAACAGACCCGCCTTCTTCAAATCAGCCTTGTCCTCAAGGCTGAGATTCCATGAACTCAGGGAACCGGGTCTTCAGCTCCTCATATGGTTCCCATGTGGCATCTTCAAGTGGTAGATTATTCCAATGCACTAGTACTTCAGTAGAGGGATGTCGGCGACGCATCACGATCCTGCGATCGAGGATGGCCCGTGGTTGGGCTTGAATAACTCCATCCTCAGTTGTGTTGGGCAGTTGGATCTGCGGTGACTCGTGTTCTCCCAACTTGGGCTTTAGGCATGATACGTGGAAGACAGGGTGAATTTTGGCATCTTCAGGTAATTTAAGTCTGTATGCCACGGCTCCAATACGCTCTGTGATCTGATAGGGCCCATAAAAACGTGGGGATAACTTCATGGAGGCTCGAGTGTTGATAGAGAGTTGCTTGTATGGTTGTAGGCGAAGATAAACCTAATCTCCCACTGAAAATTCTCTTTCACTTCGTCGTGTGTCGGCTTGCTGCTGCATTCTGGCTTGAGCGGTAGAGAGATTATCTTTTAATAGTTGTAAGAGTTTGTCCCTATCAATCAATTCTTGGTCAACCTGATCTACCTTGGCCGAGCCAATTACATACTTTGGAATCACAGGTGCTGGTCGACCATACAATGCTTCATAAGGGGCACATTTTATAGATGAATGATATGTAGTATTATACCACCATTCGGCCCAAGGAAGCCATTTTGCCCACTCTTTTGGTCGGTCGCTAGCGAAACACCGGAGGTACGTCTCTAAGCACCTATTTACCACCTCTGTTTGGCCGTCAGTTTGTGGATGATATGCTGTGCTCATCTTGAGTTTGGTGCCTTGTAACTGAAATAACTCGGTCCAAAATTTACTAGTGAAGATCCTATCACGATCACTAACGATGGACCTTGGCATCCCATGCAGTTTAACAATATTTTCTATGAAAATCTGAGCAATACTAGCAGCAGTGTAGGGATTTCTCACAGCACAAAAATGAGCATATTTCGTAAGTCGATCAACCACCACGAGAATCGTGCTTTTACCTTTGGAAGATGGTAGCCCTTCAATGAAGTCCATGGAGATGTCAGTCCACACTGAGTCTGGTATGGGTAGTGGTTGTAGCTTCCCTGGATTTGCCACAGTTTCACCCTTGTGCTGTTGACATACATCACATTGTGCCACATATTCAGCAATAATTTTTTTCATCCCTCTCCAATAAAAATTTTGCTTCACTCTTTTGTAGGTTCTTAGGAATCCAGAGTGCCCTGCTGAAGGTATAGAGTGCATTTCATGCAAGATGATTGCGATGCAAGGGGAGTTAGGTATAAGCACAATGCGACCTTTGTAGCGTAAATCCCTCGAATCCCAGGTGTAGTGGGCTATTGCACTTGGATCCTCCTCCAATTTTTAAATGATCTTGCTGATCTCTAGATCCTTCTTCCATTCTTCCCTAATGTCCTTGAGGAGACCGGCGGTAGGAAGGGAGATGGTTGAAACCTTAGCTTGTTCAGGTAGCCGTGAGAGTGCATCTGCAACAACGTTTTCTTTCCCCTTTTTGTAAATAATTTCATAATCAAATCCAAGAAGTTTGGTTACCCATTTTTGCTGCTCAGGGGATGATATCTTTTGCTCCAAAAAGTACTTGAGGCTTTTATGGTCAGTTTTAATTTGAAATCGCCGGCTGATCAGGTAGGGTCTCCACCTCGTTACTGCGTGTACAATGGCAAGCATCTCCTTATCATATACTGACATATTTTGATGGGAGGGAGATAATGCCTTGCTAGTGTATGCGAGTGGTCGACTATTTTGCATGAGAACGGCTCCAATTCCGACTCCAGATGCGTCGGCCTCAATGATGAAGGGTCTATTGAAATCTGGTAGCGCAAGCACCAGCGTCGTTGTCATGGCTGCTTTAAGTTTGTCGAAGGCAGTAGAGGCTTTGTCCAACCATTGGAAAGCATCTTTTTTCAGTAAAGAAGTGAGTGGTGCACTGATCTTCCCATAGTCCTTAACAAATTTTCGGGAGTAGCCCGTTAGTCCAAGGAACCCCCGCAGTAATTTCACGTTTGTAGGTTTCGGCCAGCCTTGCATTGCCTCAATTTTTGTTGGGTCTACCGCCACTCCTTCTTCTGATATTATATGCCCAAGGTACTCTACTGTTTGCTAGAGAAAGCTGCACTTTGGTTGCTTAACAAAAAGAGTATTCTCCCGAAGGATCGTCAAAACAATCCGTAAATGCTGAAAGTGAGTCTCAAGAGAAGGGCTGTAAACGAGAATATCATCGAAAAATACCAGCACAAATTTACGAAGAAAGCTCCGAAATATATCATTCATGAGACTTTGAAAGGTTGAAGGAGCATTAGTGAGTCCAAAAGGCATTACCAAGAATTCATAATGGCCATCATGTGTGCGAAATGCAGTTTTTGGAATGTCATCATTACATACCCGAATTTGGTGGTAACCGGATCGGAGGTCCAACTTCGTGAAGACTCGAGCTCCTTTCAATTCATCAAGAAGTTCATCCACCACTGGTATTGGGTATTTGTCCTTGACGGTGATGCCATTTAAAGCTCGGTAGTCGATGCACATCCGCCAAGTTCCGTCCTTCTTGCGTACAAGTAGCACCGGTGAGGAATAGGGGCTGCAACTTGGTCGAATCACCCCTGTTTCAAGCATCTCCTTTACGATCTTTTCAATTTCATCTTTTTGGAGGTGAGGATATCGGTATGGTCGAGTGTTCGCTGGTGGCTTGCCCGAAAGGATTGGAATTCGATGGTCATGTTGCCGAGAAGGAGGAAGACCGCGCGGTTCAGCAAATATGTCGGCAAATTCAGTAAGCAATTGGGCAAGATTTTGATCTTCAAATTCTATTTTCTTCCCCTCTGGTTTCTGCTGAAGGTGCATCAAAAAGGCACCATTTACCTTGTGTAAAACTTTCTCCATTCGTTGGGTCGAAACAGTGGTAACGTTGCTTCCGCGCTTCCCGCGTAGGATAATCTGTTGGCCCTTACAGTAGAATTTCATAATTAATTTAGAAAAGTTCCAAGAGACATCACCTAGTGTAGTCAGCCATTCTATACCAAGCACTGCCTCATAGTCATCGATTGGTAGGTGGAAGAAATCGGTGATAATTTCTTGGTCTTGCAGTAATAGTTTCACCTGCGGGCATCTTTGGTCGCACTTTAGGATTCTACCGTTGGCAACCTTTACATCGAACTTGCTGCAACCTTCAATATGCAGTGCCATCCGAGCAGCAACCTTACTATTCAAGAAGTTATTAGTGCTACCCGTATCGATGAGAACAGTGATCGGCTGTTGTTTGAGAAGGCCTCCAACTTTCATCGTTTGCGGATTTGAATAGCCGGCTAGTGCGTGTACCGTAATGTCGGTCGGCTGTGGCTCTTCTTCCATATCTTCTTCTTCATGTTCAAGGCTCTCTTCTAGATGTTCAATGACCTCTTCTTCTACTGGTTCAATCATAAGAAGTCTACCTTTTTTACAGCGATGCTCGCGGCTCCACGGCTCGTCGCAATGCCAACATAACCCCTTCGCAGATCGCTCCCGAAGTTCTTCTCTTGTTAACCTTTTTGGTGCAGGGACTCGGTTGATAGTAGGGGGGGTTGAGGGCTTTAGTATTGTAGGTCGTGGAGTGATCCTTGTCCTCCGGGCTTCATGGTTCAATCGCTCCTCTTGAAGTCGTGCGAAAGAGATGGCTGCCATAAGCGTGTATGGTTGTCGCGACTTAACTTCTCCCCGGATCTCCGGCTTTAAGCCCTCAATAAAAGTCCCCAATAACTGTTTTTCAGACCAATCACGAGTTTGATTAGATAACCTTTCAAACCTGGTTTGGTACTCCTGAATGGTGGAGGTTTGTCGGATCTTTGCTAGTTGTCCGTCAATGTTCTCGTAATAAGTTGGTCCGAAGCGGATCAGTAGTCCTTCTTTGAATTGTCACCATGAAAGGGCTCCATAAGTGTGTTCAAACCAGTCAAACCATTGTATGGCATCCCCTTCAAGATGTATAGCTGCAATTTCCACCATGGATGCATCCGCAGTTTTATGGTACCGAAAATATCGCTCAGCGCGCGAGATCCAACCAATTGGGTCTCCTTCTTCCCATCTAGGGAAGTCCACTCTCATGCGCGAATAGTTGGGGTCGGTCATAGAGCCTCCCCTCTCTTGGAAGTTATCTCTTTGGGCATGATGTGATTGGTTAGAGCTCTCTCCTTGATGTGATTTCTTCAGGCTTGGTGGTCGGCCCAAACTGAATTCGGTAAAGAGAGTCCGAATCTTATCCTCCATTCGTGCTTCAAAGGCTTCAAATTTAGCATTGATTGCCTCCTCAGATGCCATAGTATATGACTCCAAATCTGTGATGTTAAGATCTCTCTTTTGTTGACGAGTTAAAGGCATGTATAGGTTTGATAGAAATCAGTGAAAGTTTGCTGCAGAATTGTGTTGTCTTGTAATTGCAGAATTATCGTCGAAGAAACAGCGGTTTCTCGACGAAATCTCCACAAAAAATTTGAGAGATTTGAGGAGAGAGTTGACAGCAATATCTCAGTTTATATGATAGCAAGGATGTCCATCAAGAAAATTTTGACAGTAACAGCAAGAAAATTGGTGTAAGTTGCGATAGTAGAATTCTCGTCGAAAAATTTCAGCAACTTACGATGAAAATTTGCAGCAATATAGGAACGAAATTTTTTTTTTTTTTTGGATTTTCGGATAGGGATAAATAAATTGCAGCAGCAGTAAGGTAGGAAACCAGAACCTGTTGCAATTCACGGGGAGATCAAAGGTTGATCTGCGGTGGTGGAGATGATGGTGGAATTCGGCGACGATCTTTTAAGCAATTGTGGAAATTGCTTTGGATGGTTGTGGAGGGTTGATGGATGGCTGTGGAAGGGCAGCGAGACGCCAAGAACGCTGCTCTGATACCAGGTGTTAGAACCCTTGCAGATTCTAAACTTGGGGTTGATCTCTTTAGAGGATCGGCCTCCTTGGAACTCTATAGGGGTTCCTCCCTCCAAGTGCTGCTCAAAGGCTGCAGAAAAGTTTTATCTATTGCTTAAGAAAAGAGAAGGAATACATGGCTATTTATAGGGCTTCTAAACCCTAACTCCTAATAGGACTCCTACTTAAGACTCTTACTTCTAACCAACTCCTAATATGACTCATACTCAAGACTCCTATTCCCTTACAACTCCTAATTCTTCTCTAAGAAAAAACCTCCTAACAGAATATCCCTTTCAATTAGGACTCTCCTAGTTAGAGTCCTAATAGTGTGTCCCTCTCAATTAGGACTCTCCTAGCTAGAGTCCTAACAGAATGTCTCTCTCAATTAGGACTCTCCTAGCTAGAGTCCTAACATAGACATTGACGAAAGTGGAGAAAGCTTTGATCAAAAAGCTTATAGGGGTATGATAGGTAGTTTACTATACCTCACCGTAACTAGACCGGACATCATGTTTAGTGTAGGACTTTGTGCTAGGTTTCAATCTAATCCTAAGATATCTCATCTTAAAGTAGTTAAAAGAATTCTTAGATATCTTAAAGGAACCACTAATCTAGGATTATGGTATCCAAAATCTAAGAACTTTGAACTAATTACTTATGCTGATGCGGATTTTGCTAGATGTTGAATAGATAGAAAAAGTACATCCGGAACATGTCAATTCTTAGGTCATGCACTTGTCTCTTGGTCTTCTAAGAAGCAAAACTCGATTGCATTATCTACAACCTAAGTCGAATACATAGCTGTGAATGCATATTGTGCACAAGTTGTATGAATGAAAAATACATTAGAAGAATATAAGATTCACCTTAAGAACATTCTCATAAAATGTGATAACACAAGTGCAATATATTTAACGAAAAATCATATTCAACACTCTAGAACTAAACATATTGACATTAGGCATCACTTTATACGAGATCATATTAATAATTATGATGTAATTCTAGAGTTTATTGATATGAAACATCCAACATCTTTACAAAACCTTTAAGTGAAGAACAATTTGATTTTATTAGAAGGGAGTTAGGAATGTTAAGTTGTCCAAATGCATGAATTTGATATATATCTTTTCCGGACTTTCTCGATTCTTTAAAGCTTTTATGAAATTATTTCATAAATAAGGCTTTCATGAAATCTGAAATATAAATATACTAAGTATCAAATTTATTTCATAAAAAACTTAATGATGTTTGATACATAGAATTCATTGACAAATGCATCTCTCACGAATTTTACTCTTATAAATTTTTAATGAGAAATGGATTTGATGTGATGCTTCTCTCATTATAAAGTTTTCATAAATTTCTCTTTCATGTGATACTCCTCTCTCATGAATTCTTCCTTATTCTTCTCATGAAAGATGAATTTTATGAATTCCAATGGATATCTTGATCCTTCAAAGATGAATTTTCGTGTGTGATGATTACTTGCAAGAACGGTGATTTGATTTCACATGATATTTTGATTCAAATCATTTCACAAATTTGGTTCTCAATGGATTCCCTCCTTACCTTCCTTCCTCTTCTTTATGCAAAGTTTTTTATGACAAAGGGGGAGATGTTGATGGAATCTATCTGTTTAATGTTGATAACTTTTGATATTGAGAACTTTTGAATGTTACCATACAATGATGTAATATCGATTGGATAAATTAGTGTGAAACTTGCATAAATTTTTACCACACTTGCATTGTTGAATTGTTCTCCTTTTTGTTGATGACAAAGGGGGAGAAATAATACCAAAATATGGTAAAATTGATGACAAAATTGGCATTGTAAATGTATGCAATGTATCCTATCATAAATACTTATATGTATGCTTGAAATAAGATTGGTATCGTCAAATACAAATGCTTGAAACATATCAAAATGTGACATGATTACTTACAAAAGATTGGTATCGTCAAATACAAATACTTGAAACATATCGAAATGTGGCATGATTACTTACAAATGATTGGTATCGTCAAATATAAATATCAAATGTTTGCTTAAAACATATCGAAATGTGGCATGATTACTAACAAATGTTTTGATTCCTAGTTTCATACTTGATTTTGTATCATAATGATAAATGTCTATCATTATGATTACCATGCCTTATTTCGTATTGGAATCATGCCTCAATTTGATGAATCGTCATATTTTTTAAAACTTGAATCTTGAAAATTTATATTTGAAATTTCTATCACATGAAAAAATGATGATTATTTATCATCTTTCCATTTTGGACTTACAAATGAATGTCATACCTCTTGACATCATTTTTATTGATACATATGTGGCATCATATTTTGAGATTGGTAAATCATGATAAGAATCATGATATGCAAGTTGATAAGTTTAAATGAACTAAACTTATCGGTTTAATGCTTGAATTCAAAAGTCTTAAATTCAAGAATAACTTTTCTGACATATAGATAGGAGGAGTTAAGGTTAATTCCATCATCAATTGATTATCATCATCAAAAAGGGGGAGATTGTTGAATCTCGAATTTTGATGATGAAATCAATTATAAATTGTTTGATCTAATCTATATGTTGAGAAAAGTGTGCAGGATTAACTTTGATAGCAGTAAGACATAAAACAGGTGTTATGCTAGAGTCAAGATCGAGATCTCATTGGGAGTTCAAGAGTTCGTCGGAAATCCGGATGCTCGTCGGAAGTTCTGTAGGAACCAACCAAGAAGTCTAGGACCTTGCCAAAGAAGCTCGTCGGAACTTGCTAATAAGATCATCGTAAAGTCCAGGAGCTTGCTGGGAGTCCATCGGAACATTGTTAGGAGTTCGTCGGAAGTTCGCCGAAAGATCGTCGGAAGCTCGCTAGAAGAGCAATTGATGTACCGAAACAAGAGTGCTTTAATTATGTTTTAGTTATTGTAGTTAAATCAAAAATTGAGTTAGGATTGGGAGGTAATCCCACTAACTTAGTTAGGGGCCAATTGAGCCATTAACAGGGCTGAATTGGGCCAGATTGAACAGCCCATTCAGCACCTAAAATCATGGCCGACGGAGGCACCACCTGGGAGACCCAGTCTCCCAGGTGGTCTAGGCGGTGGTACCACCCAGACTAGGTGATAGTACCATTGGCAGTTAATGTTATTAGTGGTACCGCCCTTGTCAGGCAGTTACCGCCCAGTGTCAGATTGTAGGCGGTAGTACCGCCCAGTAATGGCGGTGGTACCACCAGTACCCCAAAATCTGGGGATGTGATACTTTTTAGTTCTAATTTTGAAGTCATTGGAGTCTATAAATATCTCACCCTTTTCTACATGAATGGGTACGAAAGTATTGGCATAATCTTGAGTCTTTGAAGTGTTAAAGTATTATAAAAGTGCTAGAGTCTTCCTCCTCCCTTTATAAGTGTTGAGATCATTCAAGAGAGGTGTGAGACTTGTAAGGGTTATCTCCTAAACCCGTGAAAAGGATAAAGCACTGTAAATAGATAGTTAGTCTTCTTCTATTGAAGGAAGATCATTAGTGGATGCCGGTGACCTCGACGGAAGAGGAATCAGAAGTGGATGTAGGTCACAATGACCATACCACTCTAAATTCTGGTTTGCTTTTCAATTTGTGTAATTTACATTACTATAAACTTCCTTAACCTTCTCTTTGCACTTTTACGAAAACTTTCAAGTTCTATTTCTTTTCAAAACTTACTGATTTACTTATTAATTATTTTTATACATGTTGCAAGTTAAACATCTTTTCGATATAGGGTTGATTATACAAGATTTTTTTGAATCAACGTAATTTTACGAAAGCACTAATTCACCCCCTCCCCCCCCCCCCCCCCCCCCTCTCTTAGTTCTGAAACGGTCCTAATAAAATGTTTCATCCGAAGATAATATCGCAGATCCACGAATAAAGTTGTTATCTCAAATTGTCTTTGAGCATCACCGGGTTCTGATGGGGATCAGACACATAAGTGATTAGTTTAGGTCAAGTGGGAGATTGCTAGTCATAGGTGTCCTACAAGCCAATCACGTGAGTGATGGCACGTGTGACATGATACGCATTCTTTTTGCTTATTATATTATTTGATATTTTATTACTTTATATTGCTTGTTGGATATATATTGTGATGTCCTTAGATCTATACAATGAGAATCAGATCATGATGAGATCATGATAATGAGATCAATTCACCTTTAAACACAGACCATAAATAATCTCGATCATAGGTTACTCAAGAGAGACATCGAGATAACCGTGTCAGGACCGAATCGGCACTAAAAGGGGGGGGGGGGGGTGAATTAGTGCTTTCGATAAAAACATCGATTTGAAGATTTTCGTTTGATAAAGGCCGTATCGGAAAGATGTTTAACTTGAAAAAGTTCGTAAGAGTACAAGCAAAAGTAATAGATAGTTAAATAAGAAAGCAATGAAGGTAAACACTAAGAGAAAAAGGCACATCGGATTTATAGTGGTTCGGTCTTCGTGACATATGCCCACTACCGATTCCTCCTCCGTAGAGGCCATTGGATTCTATATTGATCTTCTTTCATTGAGCAAAGATCAACTACCCTCTTACAACCATTTTCTTTTTTTTTAGGTTTAGGAGATAACCTTTACAAGCCACTCACCCCTCTCTTAAACAAAAATCAAAACTTAGAACTAGAGGGGAATTCTCAAGGAATTACAGTAGAGTTTTCACACTATTTTTGTTCAAGTTCTTGTGTTAACCGAGTAGGGATGAGTGGAGTATTTAAAGATCCTAAATGGATTCAAATTTAGAGCCAAAATAGTCTCATCCTAGGTTTTCAGGGTACTGACGACACCACCATTAGTACTGGGAGGTACGACCACTTGTAGACTGACATTGGGTAGTACCATCACTCAGTCTGATAGTACCACCGCTTGACACTAGGATATTGGGCTCTTGGAGACTAAGCCTCTAGTAGTTCCACCGCCTGACCCAACTTTTGGGTCGCTGAATGGGCCTCCCAATGGGCCCAAATCAGCCCTAGATTAGGCTCAATGGCCCCCTAATAGAGTTAGCCTAATTACATTCAAAACCAACTCAATTACAACCTAGACTACTTCAATCAAGACATAATTAATTACAAGCATGAATCACATGTTATCTGATATGTCATTGGTTCATCTGATCCTTCATCCGACCCTTCGGTGCTTCATCTGACATTTCGACGCATCATCCTCTCCTTCAGCATATTGTCCAATCAGCATATTAACCTTTGCAACATCCAATCTCCTTAGCATAATTTTCGATCCTTTTGACCCGATGGCCGAACTTATGGCACGAAGCCTTCTGCCGACACGTTGACCAATCCTCCAGCCCGACGTTCAATTTTCTGATATGTTTCATTCCTGCCCAACCTCTAATTCTACTACGTTAATCGATTCATCTTTCCCTGATTGATGCTAGTTCTACATTACTCATATGCATATTGGATTATAATTTTATCACTTGGTTTCATCATCAAAATTCGAGATTCATCAATCTCCCCCTTTTTTATGATGACAACCAATTGATGATGAAATTTATCTAAATTACCCTTATCAATATGTCATATTGACAGAACCTTTGAATTCATGAGTATCATGAGTGTTTCATCATTGCATGCATTATAAATATTAAAAGAACTAATTGATCACATTATTGCATGCATAATAAAATCATGCATAATAATTTTAAAATATAAAATTTTATTATACAATGCATGATCATCATCATAACTAGTCCTCCTTTGTCATCAACAAAAAAGAGAAAAGTACAATTAGTAATATTTTGAAACATGCAAGCTAACAATTTTTGCTAGTCTTGAGATATGCAAGCTAACAAATTCTTTCTTCTCTTTTAAAAAGTACAAGCTAGTAAGTTTTACCTTTCTTTGTAAGCTAGTAATTTTATCTTTCTTGAAATGTGCAAGTTTAGTAATTTTTGCTATTCTTTATAAATGCAAGCTAACAAATACTTTCTTCTCTTTTTAGAAGTGCAAGCTAGCAAGTTTTTCCTTTCTTTGCAAGCTAGCAATTTTGCCTTTCTTGAGATATGTAAGTTTAACAATTTTTTGCTTCCTCTTAAAATGTGAAAGCTAGCAATTGTGTTTTTCTTTGTAATGCGCAAGCTAGCAAAAGTTTCTCCTCCGTTATCATTATCAAAAAGAAGGGAAGAATATAATAATATAAAATCTTTTTTTTTTACATCAATGATTCAATCAGATAAATCATAAATACAAAGCAATTGTATTTAATAAAATTCTAGTCATAAACATTAAGAAGTCTAGTGATATATCATGATTTATCTCTTCTTTAGCAAATACTAAGAAGAACCGTAGGAGAACAATTAATGAAAAATCTTGATTCATATAAAATTTCAAGTTATAATTCCAAAAAATCAAAAGAAACATAGTAGAAATTGATTCATGCATAGGAATTCTAAAGTCATAAAGATCATGATTCATAAAAATAAATCTCAATTCATAAATATCAAGGTAATAATTTGTTTGCATAAGTCTCTTCTTTAGTAAATGGAAAAAAGAAATCATCAAAGATAGAAAAGATATTGATTCTCATAAAAGATACCATAAGTAAAGAAATCAAAAGAAAGTTCATGATTCGGTTAGAAAAATCTCATTCAAATTCAATTTGTCAACTCCAAACTCATTATCAAAATCACTTTTCTTACATTCGAAAAATTCATTGAAAAAAATGTACGTTGATTCCTATGAGATTAAATATAGCTAAAATTGTTTAGATTCAATTTGTGTGATTGATTTTATACTAGTATGCCCTAGTCTTCCATACAACTGCATTGCATTATCATTTAAAACTAAAAAAAAATACAAAAATCATCAAGATCAATAGATTATTTTTTGTGTAACCACAAACCATCTTTAATCAAAAGATTTATTATAACAAAAATAATCAAGTTTCAATCATGATCTTTTCTTTATTATTGTTTGTTGCAGTAATATATTTTTCTTTTTTAAGTGATTCTAACTCTTCATACTTAGTGCAAGGAGTTAACAAACAATTATCATGCTCAATTTTTTTTTTTTTTCAAACCCCACTAGAAAGAGAAGCATAATTCTTTTTTTTATTTTATATTTCTTACTAATTTAAAAATAACTCATGAAATGTATCAAGTAATTTTATTGTTAAGTAAAGGGGTTTTGGTTGAGTTACTTACCTCGTTGTTGAAAGCCATCAAAGTGTAGTTCGCCATCTTGTCTTTGCTGGTTTGTTCCTTGTCTTTAGATGTACTTGTTTTGTCCCATGTCATCTTGAGTGCTTTCTTCTTCTTTGACAGTTTATTCGACGATTCATAGCAAGTTCTTGTGTCATTTTTAAGTTCATTTTTTGAATTAGTTTTTTTTATGTACTTTTTTAGATTTTTTTGTCATAAATTCTATGTCATCATCACTTGAGCTTTCGTTTGAGTGGTCTTATTTTATTCATAGTGTCAAATCCTTCCTGTTCTTTGGAAGGTTGTTCTCATGTTCATCATATGCAATACATGTCATTTCATAGGTCGTTAAAGACCCGATGAGTTCTTCCATTTGAAAATTGTTCAAGTCCTTTGTCCCTTGTATTGCCGTCACTTTCAGATCTCAACTTTTTGGAAAGGATCTTAGTATTTTGTTAATAAGTTCAAAATTAGAAAAACTTTACCAAGTGCTTTCAAACAATTGACGATATCCGTAAAACAGATGTACATGTCTTCAATTGTTTCGTTTGGTTCCATTCGAAACAATTCAAAACTATGCATCAAAAGATTAATTTTTGATTCTTTTAACTCTAGTTGTACCTTTATGTGTAATTTGAATAGTGTGCCAAATGTCATGTGCGGTTTCATAAGTCGAAATACGATTAAACTCATTTTTATCCAAAGCACAAAACAAAGCATTCATAGTTTTTACATTTAATGAAAATATTTTTTTTAAAAATTATTTTATTTATTCATCAGTTTATAGGGTAGTTGAAAACCATATTCGATAATATTCCATAAATCAAAGTTCAAAGAAAGAAAGAAAACTCTCATTCATATTTCATTCATATTTTCCAATACATATAGTCCGTCTCATTAAGCATAGGAGGATGAATGATAGAGTAACCCTCTTGAAAGCCAAAAAAAACTATCTCTCTTGGGTGTTAAACAAAATAGAGAGAAACTTGGCTCTGATACCAATTGTTAAGACCGAATCGACACTAAGAGGTGGGGAGGGGGTGAATTAGTACTTTCGATAAAAATATTGGTTTGAAGATTTTCGTTCGATAAAGACCGTGGCGGAAAGATGTTTAACTTGAAAACGTTTGTAAGAGTGCAAGCAAAAGTAATAGATAGTTAAATAAGAAAGCAATGAAGGTAAATACTAAGAGAAATGGGCACACCGGATTTATAGTGGTTCAATTTTCGTGACCTACATCCACTCCCGATTCCTCCTCCATCGAGGCCACCGGCTTCCACTATCGATCGTCTTTCAACGGGCAAAGATAAATTACTCTCTTATAACCCTTTTCTCCTTTTTACAGGTTTAGGAGATAATCTTTACAAGCCACTCATCCCTCTCTTATCCTAAAACCAAAACTCAGAACTAGAGGGGAATTCTCAAGGAATTACAATAGAGTTTTCACACTATTTTGTTCAAGTTCTTATATTAACCGAGTAGGGATGAGTGGGGTATATATATGCGCCAAATGGATTCAAATTTGGAGCCAAACGGTCTCATCCCGGGTTTCTAAGGTATTGGTAGTACCACCACCTGACACAAGGAGATTGGGCTCTTGGAGATTGAGCCTCTAGCAGTTCCACCGCCTAGTTTGGTAATGTCACCGCGTGACCCAACTTTTGTGTCACTGAATTGGCCTCCCAATGGGTCCAAATCAGCCCCAGATCAATCCCAATAGGCCCCTAATTGAGTTGGCCTAATTACCTTCAAAACCAACTCAATTATAACCTAGACTACTTTAATCAAGACAATTAATTACAAACATGAATTATATATTGTCTAGCATGTCATTGGTTCATCTAGTACTTCATCTGACCCTTCGGCACTTCATCCAATCTTTTGGCACATCATCCTCTCCTTCGGCATATTGTCTAATCGGCATATTAACCTCTGCAACATCCAATCTCCTTGGTGTAATTTTTTATCCTTTTGGCCTGATGCTCAAACTCATGGCACGAAGCCTTTTGCCGACACATCAACCAGTCCTCTAGTTCGACGTTTAATCTTCTGACATGTTCCATTCTTGCCCAACCTCTAATTCCACTACTTTAATCGATTTATCTTTCGCTGATTGAAGCTAGTCTTACGTCACTCAAATGCATACTAGATCATAACTCTATCAAGTGATTTTGTCATCAAAATTCGAGATTTTACAATCTCCCTCTTTTTGATGATGACAACTAATTGATGATGGAGTTTGATTAAACTCCCCCTATCAATATGTCATATTGATATAACCTTTGAATTCATGAGTATCATGAGTGTTTCATCATGCATGCATCATGAATATTAAAAGAACCAATTGATCACATTATTACATGTATCATAAAATCATATATAATAATTTCAAAATATAAAATTTCAAAAAGGAGAAAAGTGCAACTAGCAATATTTTGAAACATGCAAGCTAGTAACAATTTTGAGTTGTGCAAGTTAACAATTTTTGCTATTCTTGAGGTATGCAAGCTAGCAAATTCTTTCTTTTCTTTTGAGAAGTGCAAGCTAGCAAGTTTGGTCTTTCTTTGCAAGCTAGTAATTTTGTCTTTCTTGATATGTGCAAGTTTAGCAATTTTTTCTATTCTTGATATGTGCCAGCTAGCAAATTCTTTCTTCTCTTTTGAGAAGTGCAAGCTAGTAAGTTTTTCCTTTCTTTGCAAGCTAGCAATTTTGCCTTTCTTGAAATGTGCAAGTTTAGCAATTTTTGCTTCTTCTTGAAGTGTGCAAGTTAGTAATTCTTTCTCATTGAAATGTGTAAGCTAGCAATTTTGTTTTTCTTTGCGATGCGCAAGGAAATCTTTTTTTTACAATAGCTTACGATGTGCAAGTTAGCAATTCTTTTTTTTTACTTTCTTCTCTTTTGTCATTGTCAAAAAGAAGGGAAGAACACAATAGTACAAAATCTTTTTTTTTTAATCAATGATTCAATCATACAAATCATAAATACAAGGCAATTGTATTTAATAAAATTGAAGTCATAAACATCAAGAAGTCTAGTGATATATCATGGTATATCTCTTCTTTAGCAAATACCAAAAAGAATCGTAGGAGAACAATTAAAAATAAATCTTGATTTATATAAAATTTTAAGTTATAATTCCAAAAAATCAAAAGAAACATAGGAGAACTTAATTCATGCACAAGAAATCTCGAGTCATCAAGATTATAATTCATAAAAAATAAATCTCAATTCATAAATATCAAGGTCATAGTTTGTTTGCATAAGTCTCTTCTTTAGTAAATGATAAGAAGAAACCATCAAAGATAGAAAAGATTTTAATTCTCATAAAAGATACCTTAAGTAAAGAAATCAAAAGAAAGTTCATGATTCGGTTGAAAAAATCTCATTCAAATTCAATTTGTCAACTTCAAACTCATCATCAAAATCACTTTTCTTACATTTAGAAAATTCATTGAAAACAATATACATTGATTCCTATGATATTAAAAATAGCTAAAATTCTTTAGTTTCAATTTGTGTGATTGATTTTATACTAGCATGCCCTAGTCTTCCATACAATAGCATTGCATCATCGTTTAAAACTAAAAAGCAATATGAAAATCATCAAGATCAATAGATTATTGTTTGTGTAACCATAAACCGTCTTCAATCAAAAGATTTATTATAACAAAAATCAAGTTTCAATCATGATCTTTCCTTTATTATTGTTTATTATAGTAATATATTTTTTTTCTTTAAGTGAATTTAACTCTTCATACTTAGTGCAAGGAGTTAACATTCAATTGTTATGGTCAATTTTTTAATTTTTTAAAATCACTAGAAAGATAAGCATAATCATCTTTTTTTTTGTATTTTATATTTCTTACTAATTTAAAAACAACTCATGAAATGCATCAAGTAATTTCATAGTAAAGTAAAAGGGTTTCGGTTGAGTCACTTACCTCGTTGTCGAAAGTCATCAAAGCGTAGTTCGCCACCTTGTCTTTGCTGGTTTGCTCCTTGTCTTCGGATGTACTCGTTTCATCCCATATCGCCTTGAGTGCTTTCTTTTTCTTTAACAGCTTCTTTGACGATTCATAGCAAGTTCTTGTGCCATTTTAAGTTCATTTTTAAAATTAGTCTTTTTCATGATTTTTTTTTTTTAATTATCAAAAGTTTTATGTCATCATCACTTGAGCTTTCATTCGAGTTGTCTTCTTTTGTTCTTAGTGTCAAATCCTTCTTGTTCTTTGGAAGGTTGTTCTCATATTCATCATGTGTAATATATGTCATTTCATAGGTCATTAAAGACTTAATGAGTTCTTCCACTAGAAAATTGTTCAAGTCCTTTATCTCTTGTATTGCCACCACTTTCGAATCTCAACTTTTTGGAAGGGATCATAGTATTTTATTAATAATTTTAAAATTATAAAAAATTTTACCAAATGCTTTCAAACCATTGATGACATCCGTAAAACAAGTGTATATGTCTATAATAGTTTCTCTTAGTTCCATTCGAAACAATTCAAAACTATGCATCAAAAGATTAATTTTTTATTCTTTAACTCTACATGTGCCTTTATGTGTAATTTTAAGAGTGTACCAAATGTCATATGTAGTTTCACAAGTCGAAATACAATTAAACTCATTTTTATCCAAAGTACAAAACCAAGCATTTATAACTTTTGCATTTGACAAAAATTATTTTTTTCAAAATCATTCCATTCATTTATAGGTTTAGAGGGTTGTTGAAAATCATATTTGACAATATTCCACAAATCAACATTCAAATAAAGCAAGAAACTCTCATTCGTGTTTTCCAATATGTGTAGTCCGTCCCATTGAACATAGGAGGACGAATAAAAGAGTAACCCTCTTAAAAGTCGACAAAAGCCATCTCTCTTGGGTGTTAAACCAAATAGAGAGAAACTTGGCTCTGATACTAATTGTTATAACAGAATTGACACTAAGACGGGGGGTGAATTAATGCTTTCAATAAAAACGTCGGTTTGAATATTTTCGTTCGATAAAGCCTGTATTGGAAAGATGTTTAACTTGAAAACATTTGTAAGAGTACAAGTAAAAGCAGTAGATAATTAAATAAGAAAGCAATGAAGGTAAAACTCCAAGAGAAAAGGGCACACCGGATTTATAGTAGTTCAATCGTCGTGAGATACGTCCACTCACGATTCCTCCTCCATCGAGGCCACCGGCTTTCACTATCGATCTTCTTTCAACGGACAAAGATTAACTACCCGCTTACAACCCTTTTCTCATTTTCACAAGTTCAGGAGATAACCTTTATAAGCCACTCACTCCTCTCTTAAACTAAAACCAAAACTTAGAGCTAAAGGGGAATTCTCAAGGAATGACTATAGAGTTTTCACACTAATTTTGTTCAAGTTCTTGTGTTAACCGAGTAGGGATGAGTGGGGTATTTATAGGCCCCAAATGGATTCAAATTTAGAGCCAAAATAGTCTCATCCTGGGTTTTCAGGGTACTAGCGGTACCATCGCCAGTACTAGGCAATACCACCGCCTGCAGACTGATATTAGGTGGTACCACTGCCTAGTCTAGCGGTACCACCACCTGATATTGGGAGATTGGGCTCTTGGAGACTAAGCCTCTAGCGGTTCCACCGTCTAGTCTGGCGGTGCCACTGCTTGACCCAACTTTTGGGTCACTAAATGAGCATCCTAATGGGCCCAAGTCAGCCCTATATCAGGCCCAACGGGCCCCTAATTAAGTTGGACTAATTACATTCAAAACCTACTCGATTATAACCTAGAATACTTCAATCAAAACATAATTGATTACAAGCATGAATCACATGTCCGGCATATCATTGGTTTATCCAACACTTCATCCAACCCTTCAGCGCATCGTCCTCTCCTTCGGTGTATTGCTCAATCGACATGTTGACCTTTGCAACATCTGATCTCCTTGGCGTAATTTTTTATCCTTCTGGCCCGATGCCCGAACTCATGGAACGAAGCCTTCTGCTGACACGTCGACTAGTCCTCTAGCCCGACGTCCAATCTTCTGACATGTTCCATTCCGGCCCAACCTCTGATTCCACTGCTTTAATCGATTTGTCTTTTTTTTTATTAAAACTAGTCCTACATCGCTCAAACGCACATTAGATCATAACTTTATCTATTGGTTTCATCATCAAAATCTAAGATTCAACCAACCGGACAAACTGGTGTACTATATACTCGTCCATATAATGGAGGTGATTGATCTCATAACTGCTCGTATGGGGACACTAGGGATACAATGCAGGTGCTTATTGGTGAATGAGTTCACTGATTAATTCACTTATGGAATGCTGGATAGTTGATGATACCTCATTATTAGATAACGATTCCGTCATCCCAATGGTGTATTTGGTCCTTAGACTTGGGACACCAAGGATATCATATATGAGTACTCCACTCTTTGATATCAGACTTATAGGTTTGGAAGTTCCAGATCTAGTACAGTTGGTTATTGGGAGTGGCAGTTTAACTTATGAGGGTTATTAAGTGTCGATAGAGGATCATTCATTCTTGAAATCATGAGAGGAATATATCATGTGTTCTTGATCAAACAAATCCCTGACCAAGGTCATTTGGATTGAGAAAGAAATAGTTCTCCAGGAGAATCCGATTAGAGCGAGACTTGAGTAGAAATCATATGGACCTCACAGCACCATGCCCGGTATATGGTCTTTAAGATATTAGATAGATGAGGGATTATAGATATATGGTAATTGAGGACAGACAGGTTCAATGGATTGGATTCTCCTATATCGTCTAGGAACTACAACGTAGTGGCCTAGTACGTTTGTAGTTGATGAGTCGAGTGAATTATTATGGGAATAATAATTCATTGAGCCAGAATGAGTTCTAATAGGTATGACTCATGGCCAACTCGATATTGGGCCTAGAGGGTCACACATATATGATAAGTGTTGTGACAAGTAGAGGTTCATATATTAGATATCCATTAGAGCTCCCATCTTATTGGATATCTAATAAGCCCTTGAATTATTGGATCTTATCGATGAGAAAGGAAGGAGACTAAACAAGAACAAGAGGGATCCATCGAAAAAGACCTTTCCCTTTATTCGGAAGAAAAGGAGGATCCGGACAAAATAGATGAAACGAAAGAGATTCGATAAGAGCTAATGAGAGATTATTAGATAGAGACCCTCTAATCTAAAAGGCTTGGATAGTTGGATGGAGATCTAGAACCCAATAGGGTAGGATTCATTAGGGTTAAGTTGACAATGGGCCTTTATAAATAGGAGGGAACCAAAGAGCCACAGGCTAGGCCTTCTTGGCTGCCACCTCCTAATCTCCTCTCCCATTCTCCTCCTTAGCCAACAGGGGCATATGGAGATTTGGGCAACGATTCGAGGAGTGTCTTCACAGCCCCTACCGTATGGATCACTACTAGAGAGGAGGATAGTTGATCTTCTTCATCCTTTCCCACAAATATATAGGATTTCAAGAATATATGATCTCCCTAGATAACAAACTATCTCACACGTGGTTTTTAGTTTCACGAGTATTTGTGCACAAATCTTCGTACAATGATGAACACCTTTTGAGAAATCTGAAATTTTTGTTTTCTATTCTTCCACTATGCATGTGATGTCGCCCTAGATTTTCCTATAATATTGATGTCCCTCTTGATTAATCTATACCATGATTCTTTAGGGTCTGTATTTAAAGGCGAATCGATCTCATTTTTGTGATCTCCTCATGATATGATTCTTATTGCACAAATTCATAGACATCACAATATATATATGCAATAAGAAATATAAAGTGAGAAAATACCATAATAATAATAAGCAAAATGAATGTGTGTCATGTCACATGTGTCATTGCTGATTGGCTTATAGGACACCTATGACTAGCATGAGCAACCTATCCCTCGTTGCATACTCATTCTTTGCCAAGCGCCTTACTTGTCTTGAACACAATCAAGTTTGATTCTTAATATCGAGTCATAGCTTAAACTCAGTCATCCAAATCTTTATGTGCTACGAGTTCTTCATAGCTCGCTTGTCCTCATGGTGTCTCTCATGTGAAGGGTTGGTCATTCCTCTAAATATCAATTTCATATGCCCGCTTTTTTTAGCAACTCCTTTTCTTATATTTATACGCCCATTTCCCTCAACATAGCTCCGCTAGGCCCCCCATGCTTGTATTCCGAGTATTTTTAAATATATTTATCTCGCTCAGATACCATCTATCATAAACTTAGCTAGTTTTGCCTAAGTTATGCGGTACCCTTGTATCTTCGTCCACAAAAGGTCAACCTCCTCGAAACCTCTTATGGTCTCTTAAGGACTTACAAAAGATAAAACAAGTTAAAGGAAGCGTTTAACTCGAGATCCCATAAGTAGTAATTTCAGCAAACATTTGATAAGCGATGTAAATTATAAACAAAGATTTCATTGGCTTTAAACGGTCATGCGACAAAGGATCAAAGGTGGTTTGTTACAGCCAAAAGTCTCAATAAGTGCTCACGTGACACTACGATGGAATAAGATAACGAATCAACTCTTGACACTACCCCAAAGGCCCATCCAACCATGTGCCACCCATGAAGCTCTTGGGTGTTATGCAACTAACCACTGCACCACTTTGCGGAGCTAGAAAACCCCCAAAATACTTGCTTGAATAGTTTGTTTCTATGTAGTTTTGCTTCTGCGCGATAACTGTACACAACCTACATTTACAAAGCTAAAATATTTACAAAAGCCAACCAAAATGAGGTTATCAAGCTTACAAACCCTCTACATGTTGTGCAAAACATGAACAAAATTGAAAGACAACCTATTCACGTATTTCTCCGTGACACCTTAATAAAAATTAAATATAAGAGAATCATCTCGTAAAAGCCAATTACCATGTACTTTTTTCAATAATTACCTTTTTTTTTAAAGATTACATACATTCATTTATTTACATATTTATTAAAGTAAAAAAATATACTTTTATTTTTTAATAAATATTAAAAAAATAAAAAAGATTAATTTATTACAAAAAATATATGTAATATTTTTGAAATATAATTTTATCAAATAACACTTACATTGACGTATATTTAAAATATAATTTTTATTTATTATTTATCAAAATCTCAAGACATCCTATAATTACATATTCACTTAAATCTTTTTCTTCAAATACATATTAAAAATATAGACACATTTTAATATGTACATATTAAAAATTTTATCAAATATTTTTCTTCAAATACATATAAAAAATATAAATACAAACTCTCAAGACAGCCTCACCGTAGTAATTAAAATTATTTCTTTAGAACCAATTCGATCATATACGTGGAGAGTCAGGGAACGAGTATAACCTTCAACATTTTCTCTATTATATTTTGATAAGAAAATTAATTGTGTTTTTGTTGCATGTACGAGATTCTACTAGCTAAATAACCATGAAATGTTTTATCGGAAGACCATGCAGTTTGTAGGACAAGAGAATGTCAAGGAAGAAACCATTCATTTTTCAAATATCCTAGCAATCGAGAAATATTGAGCAGAAGTTGGATTTAGCAGCAGAAAAGCCACGTGCTTGACAATAAATTCAGATTTGGATCGCCAATAATAGGAGTTTGGAGTCTGAAATTTTATGCATAACATTGAATTGCAAGAAAACAATTCTTGGAAGAACTATGGAGATCTATAGAACAAATTAAAAAGTCAAGAGGAAGGCGAAAATAAATTAGATGGATTTTAACAAGGAATCAAAGAACACAGACTGGCACAAAAGACTAAGCAATGTACTACTGCTAGGGTTTCAAATAATTTTCTTCAGACAAACACACCAGAGCCAGATGGAAATGGATTGACAGAGCAAGACAAAAGGAAATGCTTGAAAAAGAAAAAATTCCTTAGAAGGATAACAAGTTTTCTTGCTCAGAGTTACGGAAGTTGCAGCATTGATGAAGTTGTTAAAAGAACAAAAAGAAGAGCCTCACCATTTTAGCACAAGCCAAATACATAGGTAATTCATGTGGAAGTACATGCGAGAACAGCATCAATGGACATAAATTTGATTGCTTTAGGCATCCATAATTACAGCATGTGTTTGGTGCCCCTTCTAAGTTTCTTGCTCGCTCCGCCACAACTCTGCTCCATCAAGATAAAATGTATATGCAAGCCCAAAACAAGTATCAACAGGCGAAAAGAAAGAATATATATATCAATGTTAATAAATTGAAGACCATATATCTACTTAATGGCACAGTTCTGATACAAGTTAATGATAACAAACCGGGAAACAATGCACAGGACAAGAACTTGTCCACAAGCCAATAGACCACAAGTTAGTTTTTCAGGTCTGTAGAAAAACTTCGTGAAGAGGGGAGATTTACACCTCTGACTTCATCACACGTAAATGATTTCCAAGAAAATGAACTTTTATTTCAAATTTCTTTTAAGGTCCAAGTGTATGTAGATCAAATTTCTTAGTGCAAAACTGGAACAATGAAAAAGAAGACAAATTAACTGAACTCCAGAATTTTCATAGAGAACCCCAGGACTACTGAACATGTAAAGCTACCCATAACTATTCTACCACGACTCATCAAACATCGACTGCTTGCCCACAATAGTTCATATCCGTTGCAACCTTGGATCACAAGCTTGTATGTAAATATTCCCTAACCAAAATTTATCCTGAAACATCACAATAGACAAAAAAAACCTATAACCAATTAAAACTCAAACAATGTGATAAAAGAAACACAAGTTGGTATTCCAGATATAATAAAGGAAAACGTTGCTTCCTTAAATACTAGAAAGCCCAAGGACCCATAATTTCACATAAAAGAAATTTCCATATCTTGTTAAATTGCTTAAAATTTTTGAACATTTTTTGTGTGGTATTATCACCTTCATCACCAATGACAGGTATATGTCAGGTAAGATGCATTACGCTCTTTCTTGTGCTGTATTGACTGATGACTCCCATGAACTGCTATTAGATGCTCCGTTTCAAGTTGTTTTGTAGATATCTAGTTGCAGAATAAATAAATATGCAAATAAGATATTTTCATTGCTGGAACACATCAGTGAATAGGATGATGTAATTTAAATTTTAGATTGGGAGATTTTATAGATGAAGTGTTTGAGAATGAAAATAGTCCAGGATGGACATCTTTTCCGGAAGATGCTACTTAGACACTTGTTGGAAAAATCTTCTTATGTCATCTCATGAAATTAAAACAAGTTTTAAAGTTCCAAGGGTTAAAATTACTCAAAATTACAAATGCTAATGACAAGCTTGCAACAGAGTCATAAGATATAACTCTCTTTCATTCTGTTTTCTTACAACAGTTTTTCTTAGTCATTCAAGTATGAGAATTCCACATGCAATGTTTTTATCTTCGTACTGAACTGAACAACTGAAGACATGTCACATCTACTCTGCAAGTTTATTATGTGCAACAATGTTAGCATTGTTGCAAGCAAAGATATAAGTTCTACATTGTAGAAGTTTAGAATATTTATCTTGGTTGAATAGGAATCCCACTTTGAGTAAAACAGAATCAGTTAAAGCATTGAATATAGCACAAGTAAACAGTGGTTGCTTCCACCATATAAATGTAAAGTTAGAGAACTATTTTTTGTTTCAAAAAGATGGATAGTCAAAAAGCTTATGAATTAACCAAATACTGGATGAATTTTGAATAGAAATGTTTTCTTCTGAGGTAATTACTTCATGCAACCTCACTGGTTGTTGGTGAGATTTAAAGTTTCTGTATCATATTCCCAACAGGTACTTCCTTATTTATATTGCTTTTGTCATTATTAGAAGCTTTCAACTTATTCTGCATTGATGTTTAAAAAAGAACAGGTACTTTCTATGTTTAATTTGAAATTCATTAGTATTTGGAGTTGGTTATATCGAGCTTTTCCTGCCATTGACCTCCTTATATGGCACCATCCTAAGTCAAACTAAGATCCATCAAAACCTATTGTTTCCTAATTGACTTACTATATATCTCCTATGGACATGCTTACGCCACAAATATTTTTACCTTATTGTAATCTCAGCAAGAACTAGTCCTAATTATTCACATATGTATTTATATCATATTCTATCATTTCTAGTATTCCTGCTCCACATCCACCTCAGTATCCCCATCCACCAAATATAAATAAACACCTTTACCTCAATAATAATCTAACATGTCCATTAGTAACTATCATAATTTGTATCCAACCCATGTATGTACATAATTTACAAGTAACAAAAGTCAAAACATGTGGCACATTCCATAAATAGAAAAGCATCCATCTTAATTACCATCTCTTTGTTGATACACAAATATCTTTATCAATTGATCATGAATGTTAATTCATTGAAGTTCTGGTCAACTTTTAAGACTAAAAGGAGACTAGTCAATCAACTAATATCTGCCAAATATAAGATTTGTAGGTGAGTGTCTATCTTTTGCAATGAAAACTGTAGTTTGAAAGTTTTAACGACAAAAGCAAAAGTTTGGCACTTTGAATGATGATTTATAAAAAGAAGTGACATTAGTTGACACTTAAGATAGAAGCAGTGATTTAATGTAAAATTGTAAGGCCAAGACAACAATGCAGCAAACCTGGATGACATCCTATTGTCGGCAGTCAACAAGTACATACACCGGTTTTCCATTTAGCCAGCAACCACCCTAAAAGTAAAAAAGTCAATAAAACTATCCAAACACATAATAAGAAACTAGAACAATTCTTAAAATGATTTCCTCCAGTATAAGTACTATGAAGAGGCAATGCCTCATTTGATTTATAAAAAAAAAGAGTGGGAATGTTTGAAGCGGATAAACGAACCAACATTCTCCAGCAGGCAGTGTTCATTGCCTAATCTCCCCTGACTAAGATGATTCAATGTTAGAAGCACAATGCCAAAGGTTATGGAACCATATGAGAAGATCGCTGAACTTTATAGCAGAACGTGCCAATTCTCCTTGTTTTAGAAATTTGTCGAAGTCTTGAAAATTAATAGAAGGTTCTCCATGTTTGCATGCATTAATCTGGAACCAGTCGAGTAAATCTTTACCAATCGATCTGTTAATTTGAACCAACTTTAACTGGTTAATGCCTAGTGGAGGTTTGGAAGCAAAACTATGTTAAAATCATCCATGAAATCTACTCAATCTGTTTCTGCTTCATAGCAACCGATATGATCAGAATGGCATGGATGATGGAAAAAAAAAAAACTGCACAAAATTTTCCTAGGAGTTCAAAAGTTCCAAACATTGTGCAGTATCTTTTCCTGCTATCTCTTAAGGGAATCTAATCTTCGCCACCTCTTTAATTCTGTTGTTCAAAATTTCATTAGAAGAAATGATCTTAAAAAATTCTACTTTTCCTCTAGAAACATAGAATAAACTGTCACAGAAAGCAAGCAATTTCTGCGACTACTCATCAATCAATTGTCATGGCAATCAAAGGACCATTTCCATTCCTCCACTAGCTGGTGTACTTACCTTCCTAATGTTCTTAATTTTGGTCATGTAAGGATGTAACTAACCAAATTAGTTGTCCTATGTGGCACGGTTAATACTTCAAAAATCATCTAGGCTAGCTCGTGAGTGGCAAGAAGTCAGAAAGTTGATCAGGGTTAGTTATATAAATGGTTGATCAGGTGGCATGGATTTAGCATTAGACTATAACAGAGATGTGGACCCGCTCGTGAGTGGCAAGAAGTCAGAAAGTTGACCAGGGCTAGTTATATAAACGGTTGATCAGGTGGCATGGATTTAGCATTAGACTATAACAGAGATGTGGACCCACTCGTGAGTGGCAAGAAGTCAGAAAGTTGACCAGGGTTAGTTATATAAACGGTTGATCAGGTGGCATGGATTTATCATTAGACTATAAACAGAGATGTGGACCAAAGGCAAGTATTCAATCCAACTATGATAGGTACCAGAGCATATAGCTTCATATTGGTAGCTCACTAGTGGAAAGAAGGCAACAAGTTGGTCAGGGTTAGTTATATAAACTGTTGATCGGGTGGCATGGATTTACTATTAGACTATAAATAGGGATGTGGGCTTAAGGCAAGTCTATAAATACTAATTGGACTGAATCAGTGATACCAAGGATAAGTACCCAAACATACTGATCGATATTGATCATACTGATACATACTGATCAATATTGATCATTCCAACCAAGGATAAGTGCCCAAACATATAGGTTACACAGGTATTTAGTTTTATTTTTCAATGATACCAAGCAATACAGTCAGTATACTACCCAGGATATTGGATTGTGATTCAAATCCTTCATCTAAGTTATTGTCTAAATAGATAACTTATATTGCATGGATGCGGATCATATTCTTATTAGTGTCAGTTATAATTTGAGTTTTTATATTATTCTTTTATCTACTATAGTATAAGTTCCCATCATGGATATGCGAGAAATATGGATGTAACGTGCTTAAGCAGTCAGCACTTTCAAGTGCTCAGTGAGGTGCTTTAATGTCTCATTCCATCTCAAACCATGCATGACAACACACTTTAAACTGTCAATTATATAAAGTCAAAATCAATTTATATTTTAGAAGGCTTTAAATAAAAACTATCAAGTCAAGAATGAATAAAATCAAAGATGAAGTAACAATAAAGTCATTTGGAGAGTACCTTAAATTTAGGTAAACCAATCAGACATGCACATTCAACCACATCAGCTCCAACACGCTCTGACAGTACAAATTGTTACAAGCAAATGGAATTAGTATATACCGGTAAGTAGTGTAAAGAAAGACAATGACAGCAACATTTATAAAAATAAAACAATAAAACTAAGAAAAGTTCCAAAAGAAAAGAACCCTTTGGAGCCAACATCCAACATCTACAATAACATTTTTTATTTTATAAAAACAATGAAAGCCTTTTTCCTTTACATTAATAATTAACTCCATCAGCTTCTTTTCCTAGCGGTCCTGTGAACCTAAATTTGCCACTAGCAAGCAACTTCATGGCATCCACAACTCTGACAGGAGTGTCAAACTCATCACAACCAACCAAAAAGCAATCATTTAAAGAACAAACTGATGGAGAACGATCCAGCTTTACAAAGGATTTCAGAAAAGTTTGTTCTAAACAAAGAAATCAATAAAAAGTCATCAATTAATTAGCCTAAAAATTCTAAGAGTTGTGTTGAAAACTAAAAAAAAAATCTTTTGATCTTTCTAGGGACTCCTTTTATATTAAGTGCACTCATTTATTATTTAGGTATCCTATAAGCCACATTTTGGATTTCTAAAAAGCATACTAATTCCCTAGGAGATTAATCTTGGGAATCATTGTCTTCATTAATTGTACCAAGGCTCCTAAACCCCTAGGAATAGTGGAGCTGGTCAATAGATTAAGCAATTTTCAGATTTGAATGAAAAGAATTGTATCTTCTCTAGTCTCTTACTCTCCTCTCTTATCTCACACTTCTCTTTCTTTCTCTTTCCCTCTCTTTCTCTCTACTTCCCTACTCTGTTCTACATTAGTTTGGTATCATAGCACATCAAGAAACTTGCCCTGTACCCCATTGGGGTCCAACCAGCAACAAAAGCTTCGATCAATACTCAAGGATCCTTGCACCTCCAACATCAACCCCCTTACGTGTTGAGTTAGACTTTGGGGAGATTATCCCTACGGAATTGGTGGACCACGTAGCTCTTAATACCGAGTAAATTTTTGAATACTTTACTAATACTTTTTGTCAAAAGAAAAATTGTATATTTCATTAGATCATGATTTTTATTGTTTCTCCCATCGTTTTCTCCTTGTTTTTTTTTTATTTATCACCATATCTCTCCTCTTTAGCTACAACTGCAATACCACTAAAATTTGAATACTTGAAAATTGTCCCAAAAATAAAAAATAAAAAACAAAACAAAAAGTAAAAAAAAAGTAAGCCATTTGAAACATTACATTTCTACCTTGTGCATTGTGCATTGCAACAATTAACAACCTCATTACCAAAGGGTAATTTGTCGATAGTATTAGAATCATGACTCGGCGAGGTGAAAACCAAATCAGTTCTGATGAATCCCCAAACCAACAGAGTGAGGTAGACACCCTTAGGACCAAGCTAGCAAATCAAAACACAATGTTGAACCAGTTATGTAACCAAATGACCTAAGTCCTAAGAGCTCTCTAACATCGTGAAAAATGACCCATAAATGAGGTTGATGAGTCGATTAGGCAACATGTCTATTCTCCACAATCCATAGCTTCAATAAATCCTAGGTCCACCTATAGGGCACCTGTTGACAATCATGCACCAACAATTATTGATGACCAAGCCTTTGACCTTACCAAAGAATTCCTAGAACCTACTAGAAATTCGCAAACTCGAGTAATGGGTGAACGAGTTCAATTTGCTAACAATTTGGGGGGAATGGCTAAAAGAGTCAAAGTGGATGTGCTAGATTTTGATGGTAGGTTTGACCCAAATATGTTTGTTGACTGGTTCGATAGCACAAAAGACTACTTTGAGTGGTATGGAATGATTGATATTGAACATGTACAATTTGCAAAATTGAAACTATTAGGGTTACGCTAGGAAATTAGCAACATGTCCAACGTAGTCTCGAACACCGTCGAGAGACTTCCATCACTTAATGGAAAGTCATGACTCATGAAACAAAAACTTCAGAAAAAATATTCACCAACCTAATTTCAAAGCCAATGGTTGAACAATTGTTAAACCTTAAACGGTTGAATTCTAGTGTGGTAGAGTATTTGGCCCAATTTAAGTACCTTTTACCTAAGTGTGAAATAGAAGAGGACCAAATCATCACTGTTCGAAGATTTGTTAATGGGTTGAGGTTTGACATCCAATGGGAAGTCTCCCTTAGTTTCTCCAACACTAAGAAAAAAGCTTCCCGACGAACCATTGATATTAAGAAGAATATCAAACTTTATCCAATTTGTCGAGTATCTTCTTAGTCTCTTGACAATAAACTTTTACTCAATCTACCCCAAGTAGTGACTCTATCAAGTCAAAAATTCTCACTATTAGCAACAATCATGGCCCAACTATGAATCATCCAACTATTGGTTCTCAAACTAGTTCATCTTCAATCTAGTATCATTATTACCATAATAGAGGTCACATTGTCTCTCGTTATCCTCAATGTACCCTTACCTTAAAACAAGAACTAGAGAATCAAATCGAGAAAGTAAACCAAGTAGTTGAACCCGAAGACTAATCAACTAACAAAAATGAACTAAAAATTAAAGATGCCTATTATAATGTTGTCCGTACTATTCTCTCTACTACTAGTGATTCCAATGAATGGAAGAGGACAAGTATCTTTCATACTTTTATCGAAAGCAGGGAAAGAACTTACAAATTAGTTATTGATGGGAATAGCACTATGAATGTAGTCTCAAAATCTGCTATCAAAAGACTAAACCTTAAAGTAGTCATATCCGACCTCATTCAAAGTAGACTGGGTTGACAAAATCACTCTACCTATGATAGAGAGACGTCTAGTACCAATCAAAATGGGCAATTACCAAGATGAGTCCTGTTGTTATGTCATACCAATGGACGTTGCCTATATTCTTTTTGGTTGACCTTGGTTGTATGACCTTAATGTTACTAATCATGAAAGAGAAAACACTTGTCTTTTCATACAAAGGCAAAAATATCATCCTGCGATTCGCAAAACCGACAAAAAAGGATAAATCAGGAACTCCCAAGTCTCCTTCATAAGGCCCAACTACCGAGAGACTTCACTTACTGGATCCTAAATCTTTTATAATTAAGCATTGTTCTAGCACTCAAAACAAAGTTATTGATTCCCTTAGTAGAATTTCTCCAATCCTATCTACCATGAGTGTTAAGGTTATAGGATTTGAGTAATTAAAAGAAGAGTATACCCAGAGTCCAAACTTTAGTCACATATATTGAAAAGTCCAAGATGAAAACCGTCATGAACATACAGACTTCATTCTTTGAGATGATTACCTTTTTTAATCTACTAGATTATGTGTTCCCAGATCCTCCCTTCGAGACTTCCTTGTTTAGGAAATGCATGTGGGTGGATTAGCAGGTCACCTAAGCTGAAACAAAACTATTGCATTAGTCAAGGATGGATTTTATTGGCCTTCCTTAAAGCAAGGCGTTGCTCAAGCGAGAAGTGATTAAATTACATGACTTGTCCTTAACCATGGTGTCCGATAGAGATTTGAAATTTGTTAGCTACTTTTAAAAACCTTTATGGAAACTATTTAGCACAACATTGAAGTTCTCTTTAGCCTTTCACCTTCAAACTAATGGTCAAACTGAGGTTGTTAACCATTCCTCGGGAAATCTTCTTAGATGTTTAGTTGAGGAAAAACCCAGAAAATAATACTTAACCCAGAAAATAAGTCCTCGCACTACCATTGACCTTGCACCCCTTCCACATGACTATCATGCCTCAGAACCAACCCACTCCTTCGCTCAACATATTGATGATTGGTATGTTGAGATTCGACATAAAATTATCCAAAGTAATGAAAGTTACAAACTTAATGTAATTGCATATCGTAGAAGTCAAGAGTTTCAAATTGGTGATTATATCTTGGTTTGCGTTCGCCCTCATTTAATAAGTTGCATGCTCGATCCATTGGTCATTTCCCCATTATCGAAAAATTCTATATCATGTTACTTTTCAATATGAAGAATTGAACTCTATATCATGGTACTTTTGAGCCTCCTCTGTCTACCGATGTTCTTGTAAGTGACAATCCTCTCAAAGCATCGATTCTCCCACAACACAAGGATGACATCGAGGCAATTCTTGATGACTGCCTTATTACATCTGCTACTAGCATTACTCAACACTTTCTTGTCAAGTGGTATGATCGTCCATCTTCTGATGTCACTTGGATTACTTTGGATAAACTTTGTGACTTTACACCAAACTTATTGGACCAGTACCTTGCAAATCACTCTTCGAGGTCAAGTTCTTTTTTATCGAGGGAGAATGATGGAGAACCATCTAGCTTTACAAAGGATTTCAGAAAAGTTTATTCTAGGCAAAGAAATCACTAAAAAGTCATCAATTAGTTGGCTTAGAGATTCTAACAATTATGTTGAAAATTTAAGAAAAAATGTCTTTTGATCTTTCTAGAGACTCCTTTTGTATCAAGTGCACTCATTTACTATTTAGATATCCTATAAGTCATAGTTTGGATTTCTAAAAAGCATACTAATTTCCTAAGAGATTACTCTTAGGAATCATTGTCTTTATTAATTGTACCAAAGCTCCTAAACTCCTATGAATAGTGGAGCTTGTCAATAAATCAAGAAATTTTCAGATTTGAATGAAAAAAATTGCATCTTCCCTAGTCTCTTACTCCCTCCTCCCTTATCTCACATTTCTCTTTCTTTCCCTTCCCCTCACTTTCTCTCTACTTCCCTATTTTATTCTGCTAGTCATTAGTGCCCTGTAAGCCAATCACGTGAGTAATGACACGTGTGATATTATACGCACTCATTTTGCTTATTATTTATTTGACATTTTATCACTTTATCTTGCATGATTGCATATATTGTGATGTTCATTGATCTGTGCAATGGAAATCAGATCGTAATGAGATCACAATAATGAGACCAATGAGTCTTTAAACACAGACTCTAAATAATTACGGTCATAGGTTACTCGAGAGGGATATCGAGATAACCGAATAGACTTGTGTGTTGTATACCCGTTTATGTGATGGAGGCGGCTGGTCTCACAATTGCTCGTGTGGAAACACTAGGGATACAGTGCAGGTGCTTATTGGAGAATGAGTTCACTGATTGATTCACTCAGTACATGTTGGATTGTTGATGATATCTCATTGTCAGACAGTGATTCCATCATCCCAATGATGTATATGATCCTTAGACTTAAGACACCAAGGATGTCATGTATGAGTACTTCACTCTTTGATACTGGACTTATAGGCCTAGAAGTTCTAGATCTAACACAACTGATCATCAGGAGTGACAGCCAACCTTACGAGGGCTATTGATAGTCGATAGAGGATCATCCTCTCTCGGTGTCAAGAGAGAAACATCTCATGTGTTCTTGTTCAAACAAATCCCTTGCCAGAGTCATTCGGATTTAGAGAAAAAAAATTCTCCGGGAGAATACGATTAGAGCGAGACTCGAGTAAAAACCGTACGGGCCTGACAGCATCATGCCCGATATACGATCTATGAGTTATTAGATGGATGAGGGACTATGGATACACGGTAACTAAGAACGAACATGTCCAATGGATTGGATTCCCCTGTATTATCATAGGACTATGGCATAGCAGCCTAGTACATCACCAGTCGATGAGTCGAGTGAATTATTATGAAAATAATAATTTACTGAGTCAAAAGGAGTTCTAACAGGTATGACTCACGGCCAGCTCGATATTTGGTCCTAAAGGGTCACACACATATGGTAAGTGTTGCGACGAGTAAAGATTCGGATATGAGATATCCGTTGAAACCCTTATCTTATTGGATATCCAATAAGCCCCTGAATTATTGGATCCTATAGATGAGATCCAACAATAGCCAATGAGAGATTATTGGATAAAGATCCACTAATCTAAGAAGTTTGGATAGTTGGATGGAGATCCAGTACCCAATAGGGCAGGATCTATTATGGTTAAGTTGACAAGGGGCCTCTATAAATAAGAGGGAATTAAAGGACCATAGGCCAAACCCCTTTTGGCTGCCACCTCCTATTATCCTCTCCCCCTCTCCTCCTAAGACAACAGCCCCTATTTGGGACGTGTGGACAACAAGAGTCGGCCCTTTCTTGATTGCGTGGTGTATGCAGCGAGAAGATTTATGCAGTGATTTAAGGAGAGTCTTTGTAGCCCCTACCATGTTGATCACCGCTAGAGAGAAGGATAGATGACCTCCTTGATCCTCTGATACGGATCTGTGGGTTTTCAGGGATATATGATCTCCTTAGGTAATACATATCCCTTCACGCGTGTGGTTTTTTGGTTTTGCGGGTTTTTGCGCACTAATCTTCGCACGATGACAAGAGACTATTTTTTTTATAGAAATCTAGGATTTTTGTTTCTGTTCTTCTGCTTCGCATGTGATGTTGCCCCAGATTTCCCTATAGTGGTATTAGAGCCAGGTTGTTCATACGATAGATTGACTTTTAAACTGCGTATGTTGTGTTCAATGGCATAGAATTATTTTTACGCGATTGCTGTAATTTTTGTCGTAGTTTTAAGATCTGGACTACATATCTGCTCCCTGCTAAAAGGTGCTTTAGATCAATATTTTGTCACCAAAATTACTGTCGCAAAACAGAGGAAAAGGGGCAGCAACTATTGTTGCCCTGCAATTTGGCCGAAGGCTACTTGTAGCCTTGGCCGTGAGCACAGCTTGCTCCTCTCGGCCTGGCCAAAAGCAGCAAGGTTAAGAGCAGCAAGGGTGCTCTCGACCTGCAGTTTGGCAGCCCCTGCAGCCAAGTTTCCTGGCTGCAAGGGGCATCCCTGGCGGTAAGCGTTTCCTGGTCGCAGGGGTTACCTTGGTGGCCAGGACTCCTGGCCGCCCAAGGCTGCCCTACAGCAAGGGTTTCCTGGCTATAGAGGACTCATTGGTGGCTAGGGTTTCCTAGCTACACAAGGCAGCCCTGTGGCCTAGGATTCTTGGCCACAAGGTAGTCCCTAGTGGCTAAGATTTCCTAACCACATAAGGGACTACCTGCCATATGGGGGCACCCTATGGTAAGGTTCCCAAAATACTGCAAAATAATTAATTAATAGTTTAATTAATTTTTATTTTTTAGTATTCTTACGTAGTGATGTGTACATGTGATGTGTGATATGGACGAATAATCATGGACCGTGTGATGTGATTATTATTATTTTTAGGGCCTACGAGCCTTCATTTTTTTCTCGTTTATTGTCAGGCCTGCGTGTTTATAATTATGTTGTAATTACACGAGGAGGCGCGACGGGAGCATGGAGGCAAGGTTCGCCGTACCGTACCGTACCGGCGTTTTGACCCGGGCTCGGTATCGGTACGGTACGGTATACCGCTCGGTACACCCAGGTGTACCGAGCGGTACACCCAGGTGTACCGAGCACTGTAGCAGTGCTACAGTGCTACAGTGCACTGCTACAGTGCTCGGTACAGGGCGGTCCGCGTACCGCTAGCCTGTCGGACCGGTACGTACCGCCCGTACCGGGCGGTACAGTCCGGTACGGCAAACCTTGCATGGAGGTAACAACAGGACTCACGAGGCCGATACGAATGATCGCAACGCATGGAGATGCACCGAGATGCCGACGGAACCGATGAAGACGAGATGGACGATCACAGGGTATGGAGATGCACTGTTGCACACATTGATCGTGATGTGAGTGATTGGGCCCATTGGCTCAGGCTTGATCACATTGCTGTAGTCCATGATCATCTGGTGTGATTGCTCATGTGATGTGTGATTGCTTATACACCTACTAGATATGTATATATATTTACATACAATATAGATATATATTAAATATGTATATGTGTGACACGTAATAGGAGACCGAATCAAATCTCCTCTCTCGAGAATATTAAGTCGGTAAACGTAAGGAAATTAGATTGACTCACGTGGTCTTCCATCGTTACAGGGAGAAATCGATTCCGGACGATGGTTGAGTTGATCGAGTCCCTCGAGGCACACCTATATTATGATTTGATATCTTGCCTACAACATAGAAATGTCACCGGTGACTTGAGGATAAGGTATGCTTGGTCGAGTCCCTCGATGGTATATTATCGAATCAGACTCTTCTTATAACGATGGTGATGACTTAACCGAACATCAAGATTGGTCAAGTCTCTTGAGGCCATAGTGGTTCGGAGGCCGACAAGGATGAGAATCATAAAGAGTTGTGATCGACAAGAGTTGCATACCTTTTCTTGCTTAGTGTGATTGGTCTAGTCCCTTGAGATTACGTTAAAACGCCGATTGAATCCTGATCCCCACTAAAGATCTGTCGAGGGTCTTTGATTCACATACCGAAGGGAGTTGTGTGTTTCGCGAGAAAATAATGGGAGTAAATTAAGATAGAAGTCCTTATCTTGATTGTTTACGTTTTGTAAAATTTACATGTTATTTATTTCTGCTACATATATATTTTCACAAAGAACAAAGGTCAGTGCTTCCACTGCGATAAAGACGGGCATTGGAAGAGGAACTGCACAGAGTACCTTACAGAGAAGGCGAAACAGAATCTTGGAGAAGTTTCAAGTACATTCATGATCAGTCTTCATTTGTTAGAATCTTATGATAACACATGAATATTGGATATTAGCAGTGCTTATCACATTTGCAATTCGTTGCAGGTTTTGACAAGACCTAAGAAATTGGCAAGAGGTGAGATGGACCTCAAGATGGGCAATGGAGCAAAAGTTGCTATAGTGACTATTGATAAGGTCACCCTGTATCTGCTTGGTGGAGCTATTATTGCATTGGATGCATATTATTTTGTTCATTCTATTATCAAAAACATTACTTTCATTTCATGTTTGACAATTAATGGAAATAAATTAGTTTTTTAGAATAATGGTTGTTCAATATTATTAGATGATAGACACTGCTCTACATATCATGAATGTAAGTATGTCAAAGAAGAAATAAGAAGAAATAAACAATGAATTCATGTGGCATTGTTGGTTAAGTCATATCCATAAGGGAAGGATTTAAAAGTTGATGAATGATGGATACTTAAATCCATTCGACTATGAGTCATATGCAACTTGTGAACCTTGACTTTGTGAAAAACTGACCAACTCTTCATTTAGTAAAATTGGAGAGAGAGTTACTAAGTTACTGAAACTTATACATAACGATGTATATAGTCATATGTCAACCCAAGTTATAGGTGGTTACTCTTACTTCCTTGCTTTCTCTAGGTATAGACATATATATTTGATGAAATACAAGTCCGAGGCATTCGAGAAATTCAGGGAATATAAGAATGAGGTAGAGAACTAGACTGGAAAGAGTATCAAGACTCTTCAATCAGATCGAGGATGTGAGTACTTGAGTACAGAGTTCACTCAGTTCCTCAAGGACCATGAGATTCTATCCCAATTGAGACCTCCTTATACACCTCAGCTCAATGGTGTATCCGAAAAGAGAAATCGCATACTGTTAGACATTACGCGGTCCATAATGAATTTCGCCAACCTATCCGTCTCATTCTGGGGATACGCCCTAGAGTCTGTAGCTTACCTTCTAAATAGAGTTCTAACTAAGTCGGTAGTGTCTACACTATATAAGATATGGAAAGGGAAGAAGTCTGATCTTAATGTTGTTAAGATTTGGGGCTACCCTGCCCACGTTAAAAGACACAACCCCGATAAGTTGGAATCCAGGACGAAACGATGCAAGTTCGTGTGATACTCTAAGAGATATGTGGGATATGTCAGATAACAGAATATTGAGGATGAGATCTAGCAGCACACTATGATTATGAGATCTGATAGATGGATGTAAAAAACTGCATTCCTTAACGGCAACTTCGAGAAGGTATATATAATACAGCCTAAGAGATTCGAGCTATTTGGGGCATGTGGATAGCAAGCAGCCCCTATTTGGGGTGTGTTGTCACGGACAAAATTGTAAACGGGGTGTTCGATGTAATGTTTATGTATGTCCATGTCTTTCGGTTTTGTTTATACTTTGCACAGCGTATAAAGGGCTGGTAGTAGGCTTAGCAACCCTATTTTCTTTCGTTTTGGTGGTCATCCTAGGCTTTCAAACAAAGGTTATGACATGTGGGCACTTGTGGGGATTTCGATCTATAATGGATCATTTTGGACCTTTTGTTGTGCGACCGTTCAGAGTTTGTAAAGTCTGTTTGTAATTTGCATTGGCTATGAAGTGTTTACTGAAATGATTGCTTATGGATCCCGAGTGAGACGCTTTCTCTAACCTGTTTTCTCTTTTGTACGTCCTAACAGACCATAGAAGGTTTTGGGTAGGTTGACCTTTGCGAACAGACACGCAAAGGTATCGCACGACTTAGGCAAAACCAGCTAAGTCTATGGCAGTGTGGACAGCAAGAAGGGCCAGCCTCTTCTTAATTGTGTGGTGCATACAGCAAGGAGATTTGTATAACAGTTGACCTCCTTCATCCTCTCCCATAAATATACAGGTTTTCAAGGATATACAATCTCCTTATGTAACACACATCCCTTAACACGCGTGGTTTTTTAATTTCGCGGGTTTTTGTGCTCCAATCTTCGCACGATAACAAGAGACTATTTTTTCTATAAAAATCTGGATTTTTTGTTTACGTTCTTCAACTGTGCATGTGACGCCACCCTAGATTTCTCTATATGTTCTACATCACAAATGACCTTCGTGAATTAAACAATAAAGTTTTCAACAACCAAACACATAAATTTTGAAGTTATCATTGTAAAGAAGCAACAAAAATTAAATAAAACCAGGATTTTAATTTCATACGGTATCGCCCAATACATGCGGTACGTACCGATCCGCCAGCAAACCGACACGCGAATTGCCTGCTACCAGGCGGTATCAGGTTTTTGGCCTCATATCAGGCGACACGGGGTTGTACTGGCAGTAGCAGTAGAAATTTTAATCGTTACCGACCTGTACCAGGCAGTACCGATCGATTTTGACCGTTACCAATTGATAACGATTTTTCAAACGGGTAATTTGATCGTTGGAGGCATCCTAAAGGGTTTTTAAACCCTTTCCTCCCTCATTTTTCAATCTATTTCACTCTCACTCTCACTCTCTTAAACTCTTTCAAACTCATTTTTAGTCACAATCTCTCTCTTATTCTCATATTTTTACTCTCCTAAACTCAACAAAACAATAATTTGTAGATTGAATCAAATTTAATAGGCTAATCTGAGAGGATTAAGTGGAAGAACTTTTTAATCAAGAGGTATATATTCTCTTTCTAGATTTTTATTTATTTATATGTTGAATCTCGTATTTTGATGATGAAACTACTTGATATATGTTTATGATTTAATCTGTGTTTTGAGTGACGCAGGATGCTTCGATCAGGATGAGACAATTAAAACAGGAAAAATCATGTTGTGCCGGAGGAACATGTCAGAAGATTGGACGTCGGGCCGGTGGATCGGTCGACGTATCGACAGAAGGCTTCGGGTCATAGACTCGGGCATCGGGCCAAGAAGAGCGGGTATTGCGCCAAGGATATCGAAGTTGCGGAGTCAACTAGCCGATTGGGCAATAGGCTGTAGGAGAGGATGATGCGCCGAAGAATAGGACGAAGCGTCGAGGGACCAATAACATGCCGGACAACTTGGTTAATTGCTTATGATTAATTGTCTCGATCGAAGTTTTGTTTTACATGTGTAGGATTAACTACGATGGAAGTAAGACATGCAGTAGGAGTTGCACCAGAGTCAAGACTATGATCACGTTGGGAGTTCGAGAGTTCGACGAAAGTCCGGACGGTCGTCGAAGGTTATGCGGGAACAAATCGGAGAAGTCCAGGAGCTTGCCAAAAGAAGCTCATCGGAACTCGCCAAGTGGATCGTCGCAAGTCCAGGAGTTTGCCGAAAGTTCGTAGGAGCATCACCGAGGGTTCATCGGATGATCGACGGAAGTTCACCGGAAGCTCGCCGGAAGAAGCGATTAACGCACCAGAGCAAGTTGTAGTAAATGTCTTAAGAAATATCGTAGTTAGCATATAGATTAAAGTTAGGAATGGGAGGTGATCCCATTAACTTAATCTGGGGGCAATTGGGCCCTTGATAGACCCAAATTAGGCCGAATGGATCAAGCCATTCGGACCAGAATTCCTGCCAAGCGGTGGCACCGCCCAGGAGATGGTCTCCCAGGAAAGCTGGGCGGTGCAACCGCCCCAGTCAGGCGGTGGCACCGCCTGGGCTTAATCTCCGAGCGAGACTAGGCGATACAACCGCCCCTGACAAGCGATGGAATCGCCTAAGCTCTCTGCCAAGCGATGCAACCGCCCCAGTCAAGCAGTGGCACCGCCTGGGCTCAGTCTCCGAGCGAGACTGGGCGGTGCAACCGCCCCTGACAAGCGGTGGAACCGCCTGAGCTCGGTCTCCGAACTCTGCCAAGCGGTGCAATCGCCCCGGTCAGGCGGTGGCACCGCTTGGGCTCAGTCTCCGAGAGAGACTGAGCGGTGCAACCGCCCCTGTCAAGCGGTGGCACCGCCTAGAGGCTCAGTCTCCAAGCTCTGCTAGGCGGTGCAACCGCCAGACCCCGGAATTCCGGGAGATTACAGTTTTGAGCTCCAAATTCAAACTGGTTTGGGGCCTATAAATACCCCTCTCATCCCTGGTTAATTCACACAAGCACAGAGAGATTAAAAGAGAGAAAACATTGCTGTAATCTCTAGAATTTTCCTCCTCTAAATTCTAAGTGTTAGAATTTTGTTTAGAGAGGAGAGTGAGTGCTTGTAAGGGTTGTCTCCTAAACCTGGTAAAAGGAGAAGAGGGGTGTAAGAAGGAGGTTAATCTTCGCCTAGTAAAGGAAGATCGTTAGTGGATGCCGGTGGCCTCGACGGAAGAGGAATCGGAGGAGTAGATGTAGGTCACGATTGACCGAACCACTATAAACCCCCGTCTTCTCTGGTTTGCATTTTGTTTCCTGCTATTACCTTACTGCAAACCCCTTCAATAGCTTACTGCCTTAAATACATTTACGTATGCTTTCAAGCTAAGTTTCCGAAATCGGTTTTACGTCAGAAATGATTTTTATCGTACGAGAGATTTGACAAAGTTGACGTTTTTATCCGCTGCACTAATTCACCCCCCCTCCCCGCCCTCTTAGTGCTCTTGATCCTAACATTATAAGATGATTAAGTCTATTCTATGTGGTGTATGACTTAATGTCTAATATGTTGTTTGATATGCTTTCGATGGTAGAATAGTATTAATTAGGAAGTAATTAAGGTCTTTAATGTTGTGACTAGTATGTTTAATATTAACTTATTCGAAATTAGACACTATTCTTCATAGCCTGAAAAAGATATACGATATTATTCTTACCTAATTTACACTAGTTTTGTTAAAATTATATTAAATATATATGTATTTCTAACTTTAAAACGCTATCCTAATTTTTTTCTATTTTTTAGTTTTTTTGGAGGGTTTTATGCCTATTTTAGGTGTATCGCTCGATATGCCCTGACATACCGTTCAATAGTCGGTATTGTACAAGATTAAAAACCTTGGATAAAACTATATTAACATATTACCTGTGTCATATGCGACTGTTGCTAAAATTGTAAATATCTAATAATAAAATATGGCATTGAATGTCCTTTTATAGAGGCAAAAAAACACATCTCAATTTAGTGAGTACTAAAACTTACCCAATAGTCTTATAAAAAATGGTTCAAATACAATAAATATTCCTATTTGGCATGTTTTTCTTCCTTGGAAGCTCTAATATTCTTTTAACGACTATTAAAATTGCCTTTAACATTAAACCAAAGTCTATCACATTTATACAAAAAGAATACTACAGTTTTAAGTACTATATTATGTTGAAAACAAACAAAGAATTTAAATTTTGTAGGTCATTCTTTTCACACTATGGTTTTTGCCACAAGTTTGGTAGTTATGGTTTCACTTGTTAAATAAGCTAATTTACCAACATAATAAATAGAATTTACGAAGATTTCCACTATTAGAAGCTAACTTATGTTGTTTAAAATAAAATATCAAACATAAAGATATAACCGATGAGGGCATCTCAAACTTACAAAGAAGAAATGAAGAGCTTCCTCATAACTATAAATAAAGATTATTAGCTTAACCAAACATATGACTCCTTACATATCTTAATGGTGGCAAAAGATCCATCTAATATGTCAAGACTTTACAGCTTTGTTGTTATTATTATTACTAGTGCATAATTGTTTACAATTAATTTCTTCTGAATATCCAAAATTACATGTAAAAAGTCTAGCCATGTGGGGTGGTCTACTACAAATCAAGTTTTTGAGTATTGGTTTGGCAACCGAATCTAAGTCCACTGACTAGAAAATAGAGATAACAAAATGTTTCTTATTTTGAATGATATTAACATACTTCAATATAAAATATGATTGAAAAACATACAAATGGATGTTCAACCAAGACATACAAATGGACGTTAAAATTTCATGTTAGAAAGGGGATCATCATGACAATGTTCAACCAAGAAAAGTTTGTAGCAATCACAATGCTAAACAACTATATAAGAACTGATATATAAATCACCTAAGTAACCCACATTGAAGTTAATACCTAAGGAATATCACTAGAAAAAATGGCCGTATATTGACTATTATATGATTATGTGGTTACACGAAGGAAATCATCATTCAAAAAATTAATCTATAAAATATAAAATATGTTATTGCAAATTTTACCAGTGATAAACAACAAATATTTAGCACATACAAGGTTCCAATGAACAATACCTAGAAGGTTTATTGCAGCACATAGTGTCCCACCAGTAGCAACCAAATCATCAATGATAATTACACGCTCCCCTGGCTGAACAGCTCCAACATGCATTTCCAAGGAGTCAGTGCCATACTCCAGAACGTAAGATTCTGAAATAACCTCACCTGCCCAGTCTCAAGAAAAATAAATTAGAGATGGTCTGTGATTTGTGGCAGTAAACAAGCACATGATACGCATATAGGCAAATAAACAACAAGAAATCTTTTAATGCCTAGCTCTTTAATATAAGAAGGTCTTGCTACTTTTATAGATTACAGATAAGATAATAATCTACAAAGAGTATATAAAAATGAATATGATACAATAGTTAAGAAATTATCAAAACAATATCATTAATCTCAAAGGAATAATGAAGCAGCTATTTACTATGAAAACAATTATAATTGCGTAGAGGCTCCCTGACGACCTGAGGTTTCTAAGACTAAAAATATTATATATATATATATATATATATATATATATATATATATACATATATATATATATATACATATATATATATATATATACATATATATATATATATACATATATATATATATATACATATATATATATATATACATACATATATATATATATATACATATGTATATGTATATATGTATATGTATATGTATATTTATATGTATATGTATATATATATATATGTATATATATATATATGTATATATATATGTATATATGTATGTATATATGTACATAATGTACATATATACATATATATATACATATATACATATATATATACATATATACATATATATATACATATATACATATATATATATATATATATATATATAGGGATTCAATTTATTAATTTAATAATCCTAGACTACACTTGTGTTACATTTGCATTAAATGCTTGATATGATCTCTCAAATCTTTAACAGATGTTCATGCTATTCAAAGTTTCAAACTATCACAAATTTCTTTCATAATACTTTATAAGTTGGTAAAATGTAAATTTATCTGCACCCATGTCAACATTACAACTTTGAGGTAAAATATATGTCAAAGCAATATTCAAGCAAGCACGAAGTTAATAAAATGCATACTGTTGTGCAGGTTCTGAACTTATGAATTAATGGCTGATACCATACATGTACCGTGAGTGAAATTTTTTCCTACTCCAACTTTCTTTTGCAATGAATCAAATATGCAGGATTACACTTATTAATAATGTGTATCTAAAACCATCATCACTAGTAGGTACATTTTTCATTCTTTTTCCTTACCATTTCTTGTTTTCTAGGTGCCATGCAGAATTATATCTAATTTTGATAGTTGCTCTGGAAAGCACATCTCTTTAGGATTATGTAATTTTATGATTGAATGGCAGTTTAGCAATATGTCCAAAAATCTTCTTATATATTTCTTTTTGGTATTTATGATATGTGAGAATGAACACATAGAAAATTGTTGAAATGTCAAAAAAGGATTGGGAATTCCTATTATCATATGTATACACTATGGAGGTAGTGTAAGAGACCATTTTGTCTGAATTATTTTCTTAAACCTTTGATAGACACTTTGATGTTGTTAAAGACTCACTTGAGGACTATATATAGGTACATGTGAAACATCTACTTCTGAAAGCAGTCTAGCAAATAACCACTTGTACCAGTTTGATTTTCTAACTGGTGATCCACAGTTATTAGCATACTTGACAAGTTAAACTGTTCTGATTACAGAGTTATACTAAAGACTCATTGATTTTCATGTCTGATCAAAACTGTGATATGATGTTGTCTTGTCAATCAAAAGAGTTCAAATGTAACAACATTCCATCAGTTCAATTGCCATGCCAAACCACAATGTTCTATTTAACTCAAAATTTCAAGTCGTAAGGGGTGTTGTTTATCTACCAGTTTAATACCTGTTTGGACAACTTGTCAAATTAAGATATGGTACCATTCTGCTGAGTGATATACCAACTTGTACTGCTCAATATTACCAAAAAATAAAAAAAGAACAAACCAACTAACACATAACTATATGATCTGGTACATGTCCTTTATTGGAATGCATCAGCGCATATGAGTCAATCAATGCTTGAAACCAATTTACAAGCATAAAATGTGTTCTTACTCGCAAAAACATTAAAGAACTCAAATGATATGATCATCCATATTATTAATTATGAGAATTTGGTACATCTGAGATACTTCATCTGCATGTGACCATTTTTTGCAAGATCAGGCAATTCTGATGTTGATACACTCTTTGATTACGAATTATCCAAGGATGATCCAATTTTGGCTGATTTCTAAGCCTTCTAGGTAGAAAGTAGTTGAAATCGGTTAGAATCAGGCAAACTAAATAGAAGTTGGTCAATTTAGCCAATTTTATAGCATCAAAAGAAGAAAATATAAGTGACAATAAGAGGAGTGAGAGATGTTAAAGAAAAGAGAAAAATCAAGATGGACAGAAGGCAATAAAGAGAGTTGCAACTAAAAATATGAACAAAAAAAAAAAAGGGAGACATCACTATTACTGTGTTTGCCCCCACCTACTAAAGAAAGAAATGTAAAGTGGAAGAGACAAGGGCAGGATTGAGAGCACTCCTTAACCATTTAAGGAAATAGAGATGTCATCATAGAGAACAAAATTCTGAGTTTGGGGTTCATCCTCAACTCCTTAGGCACTTTATTCAAATACACTTTGTATAAATATTTCTGCTGAAAGCAGTTAAGTAGAGATAGCTAAGTCAGATCATGGAGGGAACAAGAGAAGAAAGAAACAAAAGTATTTGGGAAAGAAAGTAAAGAGAAACGAAACTTACCTGGCAACTTCTTAGGCTTACGCAATGGTATGAACTTTGCACCAAGTGCTAAAGCAATTGGCGGGCCAAATATGAATCCTCTAGCTTCAACTCCTATTAAAAACATTTACCTTATTAAATTTGTTCAAAACAATTATTATGCATTATGCAACAAAGGAATATTTTTGAGACTCCCAAATCTCAGTCAGATGCACATGAATGTAACATTCAGCTTAAAAAATCAAAAAAGAATGTACTGAATTACCATTTAACAATTATATCTTGGATTAGGAATATTATCTGAAATCCCATAACCTAGTAGTCATCCATTACATTTGCTAGAAATCATTTTATAAAAAAATTATAGTTTTATTTTAAATTTTAAGTTAAATTACACATAGTTCCAACTTACCCACCTATGGTTTAAAAGGTCTGACAGAACAACCTATTCTTTACCACATAGATCTTGTAGTTCCCTACCTCAATGTGATGACATGGCATTTACATGTTGCAAAAGTGGCATAAAAATGGGGCACATTGGAGACTGAGGAAAGCAATTGCAGCACATTAACAGTACCAAGTGGTAGATATCAATCAACTATTAGCAAGCACCAGACAGCCCAGTCCTAGGTGATACTTTGTTGTGACATATTTACTGCTTTGCTTATGTTCATTTTTTATCAAAACAATTCAAAACATTCCACTTCAACCAGATATCTCCAGATCAATTTTCGCATTTATGGGGACCAAAACCCTAAAGCTGTGACTCTTTGAGCTATCACAGTGAAGCAGTGAACCCAAGTTGCATGCAAGGAAATGCAGAAAAAGAATATATCCATTCCTTTTCCTTTTTACCATTTCTCATTCTTTTTGTTTCTTTCTCCACAGAGGTACCAACTGAGACCTGTCTTATACCCTGGTTATGTCGGTTCCAAGAATGCAATCCTTGCAGTGGATTCCAATATCATTGTGCTAACAGCACACTAGCGTGGTGCATGTGGCATCCATGTTGGACACATCGGACCCTTACATCTATTATATTGACATGGCACCACACATAGAACATGTGGGTCATCAAATGAGCACATGTTGTAATAATGGCATCAATAATGCATATTGTGACACCTATTTGAACAATGTGGGACCCCTATGCATCACATTTCAAACATTCCAAATACAATGTCAGCAGCATATCTGTGTCATATAGCACTGTGGCATCAAGTAAATTTGGTTCATTTATTTGTGTGGTTATTATTAGTGATACCAACAGCACAACATAACGCTGCAACAATTTGTGGTTGCAAAGCCAGTATTTGTAATATTATAATGAAAAACCTAAGATATCTCTCTTCTAATATAACCACAAACTTAAACACTGAGGGCATTTCTATCACAAATTTGTTTCTCAATGCAAGATGGACAGAAGGGTTAAATAGCAAATATAGATAGTTAAGCCATAAAGTCCCCTTGCTTCGTAACTTATTATGATACAATGGACAAAGAATAAATACATCAAGCATTTACAATAACGCTTGCCATACTTATTGCCTCATAGGCAATTAGATAACTGGCAACAGATCTCAGAGTAATTCCTTACGATCCAGTTAATCTGATTATTTATATTAGTGTTAAGAAATTGCATAAGTTGCTCTTACATTCATGAAAGTCATGATTTGATGACATTAACTGGAATCATTAAGAATAAAATATAGTAACCTAGCTTCACAACTGTTGGGGATCATATCCCCCTACATGAAATTCATGATTTATATTGGTGTTAAGAAATCCATTTACTCTCATTATTTATATCAGTGTTAAGCAATTATATAAGTTGCTCTTACATTCATGAAAGTCATGTTTGATGACATTAACTGGAATCATAAGAATAAAATATAGTAACCTAGCTTCACAACTGTTGGGAATCAATATCCCCTCGCATGCACGGATTATAATTTCTGCACGTTAAATCCCGTTTGACATGGACCTATTCCAAATGTAATAAAAAGATATGCTCATTTGGTACCTTCATCCAGACGTTCGTCCCAATTGGTAATCAAGCTCTGTCTCTCTCAAGACCTTAAAGCTTAATGAATCTAAAAAGAAGTCAATCCAAGCACTGGACAGAGTGCATGGATCGACTTCAGTCTGCAAATATGCACAGCAAACTAGGCTTTACTACTAACCCAGGAATGCAGAACACGACCTCCATTAATTTATCCGTAAATGAAGCAAGAATTTTAAAGCACACACAAAACGCATGTATTTGGAAGGTCATCATTTTGTCAACTGTCTATCCAGTCCCAAGCCCAGAAAGCAGAACTTAAGCAGAACGATCTACGAAAGCAAACAGAGCACACGACTATATATACCAGCAACTGCGGAGATGCTCAGGTCCCTGTAGCGATCGACGAAGATCTCCACGGCATCCTTGAACACCTTGGGCCGCAGCAGCATGGTCGTAATATCATTGAACATGATCCCTGCTTCGATCGACCAAGATCAACACACCAGGATGGGAGAAAAAAAAAAAGGCAAACGACACCGTGAAAAATAAAGAAGAAGGAGAACCTGGCTTGGGGAAGTGGGGAACCACACGGATGGCAGCCTTGATGGCCTGCAGCCGAGGGTCTACCACTCCTCCGTTCTCCTCCTCCAACTTGACGACCTCCTTCATCGCCTCCTCTGTGTATTCCGCGCACCCTCCGAGTGAAGCTGTTGGGGTTGTTGGGGAAGGAGGTTGTCTTCTGGGAGGGGTGACGGAATAAATAGGAACGGAGGGCGTGGAGGTGTTACTGCTGTCGTCGTCACAGCTTCGAGGTTGTTTTCGGTAATAATGAAGAGTGGGGGAGGGGAGTTACTACGGTCCACTGACCGCTGTCGCACCTAACTTTTTCGTCGCGCTCGTTATCTTGCTTTACCTTTGTGCAGTTCCCAACCCCTCTCTCTCTCTCTCTCTCTCTCTCTCTCTCTCCTTCTTTCGTCTTCGGGACTTGGGAGCGGTCGCAGAGGAAAGGATAAAAAAGAGGAGGGGGCGACGAGATGCGAATCGGCTTTTGGGGATTCAGAGGATTTGGCCCAACGCGGCCTGAGAGGGAGAAAGGGGGATACGGGATGCGGGATTTTGGGGCGGGGCCCGCTGTAATTTTCGTGCTGCTCTCCGGGGTGGCTGCAGTGGATACCAGAGCGGGAATGCCGCAGCACATGGTAATGGCGAGAACCCACCACCCGTTACCCGGTCCACATCACGAAGGACGTGGCATGCAGATTGGTTCAATAGATTTCTGGTGCTAATTCCTCGACAAGGATGGTTCGGATGTTCTAATTAGCATCAGATCATCACAATAGATTTCTGGTGCTAATTCCTCTACAAGGATGGTTCGGATGTTCTAATTAGCATCAGATCATCACTTGTTTTAAGGAGCGATCCTATACTATGTTTTTTTCTTATTTATTCTCGCTTCGAGCGGATTCCTACAAAATCCCTTCTTCTTCTTCTTCTTCTTCTTCTTCTTTTAATTATCCTCAACCACTTTTTTTTTTTTTTACTTTTTTTCTCTCATTTAGAACCCATTCAATTGAGTCGATGCATCCTAATGAAATGATTTAACCGATCCAAAACTCATACCGGTCCAAAATAAATAATAACTAAAAAAATCAGATATATTGTGAGGTTTAAAAATAAATAATAGCTAAAATATATTGAATTTGTGAACATACCTATTTTAAAGGCTTGAAAATTTGAACAGTAGTCATTTAGGCTTTCTTAAATTATTTCCAAGTTTTTTTTTTTAAATAATTTTAACAACTTCTAGAAAAAGTGCAACCTAAATCATACTGTTTTTAAACTAGTAAAATTATTTTGGAATAGGACTGAAAAATAAAAATATAACTCACATCTCTAAAAATTTTGTATTCTCAAAACTTCAGAAACCTTCTTATAAATTCATCTTAAATTGATCCAAATAAGATAAATGACACAAATTCAACCTTTTAAAATTGAAACAAGTGGAAATACCAATTTTGAAGGGTTAAAAATAGAAAAACTTGACAATTAGTCTTCATAAATCATTTCCAAGATTTTTATAAAAATTTGGTGACTTTTGAAAAAAAGTAAGACCCGATTTGTTCTATTTTTATATGGAGTTACATTATTTTTTAATAAAAATAGTGCAGCTTTGTTTAAAAATAATGTAACTCGGCTCCTCAAAAAAAAAATTTAGAAGATTTTCTCTAATAATATTCAATTTTTTTTGCCCAAATTAGTTTTAAAATCACCTTTAATTTGACAAAATTAAAAAAATTACATAATTCCAACCTTCTAAAAATCTAAAATAGTAAAATTATCCATTTCAAAGGGTTAAAATAGAAAAAATAGTAATTTAAACTTTTATAAGTGATTTCTAATGTTCCTTAAAATTTTAATTTTTTTTTATAAAAAGTGGAACCAAAGCTAATACATTGTTTTTTAATAGTTTAATCTTGTTCGAAAAAGTGTAGCTCTAGTATAAAAAAAATCAAATTTCAAAATTCTTTCTCGGATAATATTTAAATATTTTCCACCCAAAGTGGTTGTAAATTCATTTTAAAATTTTCAAAATAAAAAAAATCACAATTTAGTCTTTAAGTGTTGAAACCTTGTCTGAAAATATTCAATTGACTTTTGGCCCAAAGTGGTTATAAATACACCTCAAATTGATCAAAATTTAAAAAGTGACATAAATTGAGTCTCTTAATGGCTAAAATCAATGGAAATATATATTACAAAGGCTTAAAATATAAAAATGATTGTTTATATATTTGTAAATTATTTTTAAGATATATAAAAAATTAATGACTTTTGAAATTAGTGAGATCTGAATTAGATCAATTTTTTTTTTTAATAGAGTTACATTAACTGACCCAAAAAATAATATCATCGTGTTCAAAAACATTGTAACTTGGTTTTTTTTTTTTTTTTTTTTGCCAAAACTTCACAAAACCTTCTATGATTTTTTGGCCCAAGTTGGTTGCAAATTCACCTTTATTTTATTAAATAAAAAATATAAATTCAACCTTTTAAGTGTTGACTTAGTGAAAATGACTATTTTAAAGGCTTAAAAATATAAAAAATGATTATTATGCCTTCAAAAATTAATTCAAAGATTTTGAATCTTAAATTTTGATGATAAATTAATTGATGAAATTATGATCTAATATGTGTTTGAGTGATGTAGGACTGACCTCGATCAAGAAAAAATAATTTAATTAAGGCATGAAGAATCAAACATTGGGTCAGAGTAGAACATATCAGAAGATTAGATATCGAGCCGAAGGAATGGTTGACGTACCGGAAGGACTTTGTACCATGAGTTTGGGCATCGGGCCGAAGGATCGAACATTGCACCAAGGAGATCGGAAGTTACGAGATGTCAACATGTCAATTGGGCAATACGCTGAAGGATCGGACGAAGCGTCGGATGAACCAATCACATACTGAAAAATATATGATTCATGCTTATAATCGATTATGTATAGATCGAGTTAGTTTAGGTCTAATTGAGTTAGTTTTGGGTGTAACCAAGATAACTCACTCAATTAGGAGCTACTTGGGCCTAAATTGAGACTGATTTATACGATGATAGTCAAATAGAATTTTTTTTTCTGATATGATGATCAAGTAGTTTTTAGTCCAAAGTTATTGTAAATTCACCTAAAATTGTTCAAAATTTAAAAATAACATAAATTCAATCTTTTAAGGACTAAAATTAACATAAAATATCTAAATTAAAGAATTAAAAATAAAAAAATGATCATTTAGGTCTTTGTATGTTATTTGTAATATATGTAGAAAACTTGATGATTTAAAAAAAATGAGAATTGAGTTACACTTTATTCATGTTAAATCTCGGATTTTGATGATGAAATCAATTGGTAAATTATTTGATGAAATCTATATGTCGAGAAAAGTGTATAGGATTAACTATGATAGCGATCAAGGCATAAAGTAAAACAAAGTGTCGGAGTCAAGATCGAGATTTCGTTGGGAGTTTGAGAGTTCGTCGGAAGTCCGGAGGTTCATTGGAAATGCTGTCGAAATTGACCGAGAAGAAGCTCATCGGAACTTGCCAAAAAGATCATCGTGAAATCCAGGAGCTTGCCGAAAGTCTGCTAGAAGATTGCCAAGAGATCATTGGAAGATCGTTAGAAGCTCGCCGGAAGAAACCTAGACTTACCGAGTTTGTTTTGTTTAGTGTATGCCTTAAAAATCATAGTTAGCACATAATTAGGGTTAGGTTTAGGAGGTAATCTCATTAACCCTATTAAGGGCCAATTGGGCCTGTAATTGAACTGGTTTGGACCAAATTCAGGGCCCAACCAGGTTGTTAGACCCTGTCTGGAGGTGGAACCGCCTAGGGAGCGATCTCCCAAGTGGTCTGGATGGTGATACCGCCTAGTACTAGCGGTGGTAACGCCTAGTATTGGCAGTGGTACCGTTAGTACCCCGAAAACTCGGGATGAGACACTTTTTTGCTCTAATTTTGAAGCTATTGGGGCCTATAAATACCCCACCCTTTTCTGCATGAAAGGATAACAAAGTGCAATCATAGTGTGAAAAAATCTTTAAGTATTGGGGTGTAAAAGTATTATAAAAATACAAAGAGTTCTCCTCCTCCTCCCTCTCTTTAGCTTTGTAATCATCCAAGAAGAGGTGTGAGGCTTATAAGGGTTATCTCCTAAACCCGTGAAAAGGGGAAAGCGTTGTAAAGAGGTGGTTGGTCTTCGCCTATTGAATGAATACCATTAGTGTATGTTGGTGACCTTGACGGAGGAGAAATCGGAAGTGGATTTAGGTCGGATGATCGAACCACTATAAAATTAGCGTGCTCTTGGTGTCTACTTTACTTTTGTTGCATTACTTCATTGCAAACTGTCCAATCCCCTCTTCTCTACTTACATGTTTATTCAAGTTAAATATATTCTCAATACAGTTTTTCATAGAACTAATAGTTTCATCGTATGAAGTTTTTCGAAATCGTTTAAATTGATCATTTTTATCCACTGCACTAATTCACACCCCCCCCCCCTCTTAGTATCATTCTTGATCTTAACATTTGCTAACAACCAAGAGGGTCACTCAATCACACGTCCACCCATGTTCAATGGGACGGATTACACCTATTGGAAAACTAGAATAAGGATTTTTCTAATTTCTATGGATTTTGAGTTATGGAATATTATGGAAAATAGCTTTCAAAAGTCTTCTTTTCCGATGAATGATTGGAATGAGTTGGAGAAGTAGACTTCCGCTTTAAATGCCAAGGCTATGAATGTCTTATTTTACGCTTTAGATAAAAATGAGTTTAATCAAGTATCTATTTGTGAAACGGCTTTCGATATTTGGCATACACTCGAAATCACTCACGAGGGCACTAGTAGAGTAAAGGAGTTCAAAATTAATTTTTTGGTCCAGACTTATGAATTGTTTCAGATGAAACCAAACGAGACCATTGGAGATATGTACACCCGGTTTACGGATGTCATCAATGGTCTAAAAGGACTTGGTAAAAGTTTTTCTAATTTTGAACTTGTTAACAAAATATTAAAATCCATCCCAAAGAGTTGGGATCCTAAAGTAATGACAATTCAAGAAGCCAAGGACTTGAACAACTTTCCGCTCGAAGAACTTATTGGGTCTTTGATGACCTACGAGATTACTTTCAATACTCATGAAGAGCTTGAGAATAACTTTCCAATGAACAGGAAGGATATGACACTAAGAACTCATGAAAACCACTTGAAAGAAAATTCAAGTGATGACCACTATGATGATGACTTGACATTCTTGACAAGAAAGTTTAAAAATTTTATAAAAATAAATAAATCAAAAAATGATACTAAAAATAAAATTGAACCCAAGAAAGAATAAGTTATATGCTACGAATACAAAAAGCAGGGACATTTAAAAAGCAAATGTCCCCAAATGAAGAAGAAACAACTAAAGAAGAAGAAGCGCATAAAGCTATATGGGATGACTCGAGCGATTTCAAAGATGAAGAACAAAGCAACAAGGAAATTGTCAACTACGCACTAATGACTATCGAAGATGAGGTAAGTGGTTCATTAGATGCAAATTTATCTTTCAATGAGCTTTTAAGTGCTTTTCATGATTTGTTCGATGAATGTAGAATAATGAGCAAAAAGTTTAATTGTTTGAAAAAGGAGCATGCTCTTTTAAATAATAAATTTGAAAAACTTATGCATGATAATCTTTTATTACCTCCATGCACTATGTGTGAATACTTAGAGGCACTTGAGAAGGAAAACTTACTGCTCAAAGAAACTCTAGAAAAGTTTAAGGTTGTAGCAAGTTCTTGAACATGATCATTGCCAATAAGGGTCACATTCATAAAAGAGGCGGAATCGGATTTATGAGTAGCTCTCACCAAAATCTAACCATCTTTGTTAAAGGCCCTACTTTTCATGTATCACCCCCCACCAAATGTAACTTTTATTGCAAACTCGGACATGTTGGTTATAAATGTCAATTTAAGAGATATAGTCCACATAAATTGATTTGGATTCCTAAAGGAACCATAAAGAACTTCATACAAAATGATAACTTGTGTAGATCAATTTTTGAGGCACCCAAGGTAAAATGAGTACCTAAAAGAAAACCTCCTTTCTTATAGATGTGTCTACAATCACAAGCTAGGAGCAAGAATGATACCTTGATAATGAATGCTCAAGGCATATGACCAGATATCCAAAATACCTCATAAAGCTCTCTAGCCAAAACAATAAAAGAAATATCATTAGAATTAGAACTATCGGTTATAAAGTGATTTTGATTGAAAATGCTTTATGTTTAATGAAATCAATTTTGATGATTTAATGATGCATAATGATGTAATGATGTAATGAAAATGTTAAAAGTCTTGGTACCATGATGATTTTATACTATGCATGAGATTTTGAAGTTACACATGATGATTTTTGTGATTTATGATTTATTATTCTTGATAATTTTTGTGATAAATCTTATTTTTTGAGTTTAAATGATGATGCATATTTTGATTTGGCATAAAAAGATAAAGGCATGCTTGCAAATCAATCACAAAATTTGAAACTAAAAGAACATGAGTTATTTTTAATCTTATAGGAATCTATCTATGTTACTTTCATTGAATTTTCCGAAAAGTGATTTTGATGATGATTTTGGATTTCTTTTATATGATTTATTTTAATAATGATATGATATATCCAATCGAATCATTTATCTACGTTTGCGACTTGAGATGTATTTTATATGAAATATTTTTCTTGATTCTCGTATGATTCACTCTCTTAAGAAAACATTCATTATTACAACTTGAAAGTTTTATTATGAATCAAGATTTTTCACAAATTATCTTTTTATGATTCTATTCGTTATTTAGGAGATTTGTCAAGATGAATCATTCACGAATTGATCTTTCATGTCATGATTTTTATATGACTCATTTGTAATTATGATTTGTATATCTCATGATATAATTGAATCATTGATAAAAAAATAAAGGGAGAGATTAATGAATCTATCTTTTTTTTTTTTGAATCTCTTGAAAATGATTTTGATGATTTGACAATTTTAATTTGGATGAGTTTTATGTAATCATATTTTTATCTTAATTTCTTTATATTTATAATTTGAGATATATTCTATATAAATCAAGATCTTTTATCACCTATGTTTCTCTTTGCTATTCACTAAGGGGGAGATTTTTTTTATCCAAATTAAGATCTTGATTTTTTTATAATTATAACTTAAAATTCCTATGAATCAAAGATTATTTAATATGTTTCTTCTTTTCGCTATTTGATTTATCCAAAAGAATAATAATTTGTCTCTTGATATTCACAACTTAAAATTTGTTTTAATGAATTGTATATCTCATTACCAAGTTGATTTTTCCTGATATATTTCATGTGATAATTTGAAAAATGATGTAATGAGAAAAGTTTTACACTATTGTAACCATCAATTCTTTTTGACACTGACAAAGGGGGAGCAAAACTTGCTAGGTTATTCATCTCAAAAGAGAAACAAGAAGTGCTATCCGGCAAATCTCAATATAAGCAAAGTTTGCTAACTTACACATTTCAAGAAGATGCAAAAACATGCTATCTTGTACATCTCAAAAAATTAAAAATATTTTTGCTAATTTTTATATCTCTAAAACTTGCTAAGTTTGCATGTTCTATAGTGAAGTAGAAATTGCATGTTTCAAAAATATACTAGTTGCACTTTTCTCCTTTTTTTTTTTTATGACAAAGGGGGAGAAAGGCATGTTGATGATTTAAATCATGCATGATATGATGCACTTTGATTATGTATGCAATACTCATGATAATGATGCACCTTTCAATGTTATGCGCTTTTCAATGATGCACTTCTTGATGATGATATAATGCATGCAACACTCTAAGAATTAGATATGATAAATATTTTGAATGCATAAATTCCTTGATATATTTTTTGAACTTTTCGTAACTTGAGTTTTCTTTTTAAATCGAGATCACTTTTTCTTTCTAGTAATATTTACAAAAGAGAAGATTCAACTCATGGACTTTTGGTATTTACAACTTGATGTCTCATTCCTTCTATTTACAAGAAAAAGATTTGATTTATGAAGTTTTATTCGTGGATTTTTTGATCATTCATATGATGCTCCTTTCCCATCAATTCTTCCTTACTCTTCTCATGAAAGAAGAATTTTTATGGACTTTTAGTATGTGATGATCACTTGCAAGAATGGGGATTTGATTTAGTATGGATATCTTGATCCTTTTCATGAATCCTTTCTCTTTGTTAAAATAGAAGCTTGATTTGATGAAACTCATTTATTGTTTTAGATTTGACTTGGTTCAAATTCTTTCATGAATTTGGTTCTTGATGAATTCCTCCCTTACTCTTCTTCCTCTTCTTCTTATTTTTTATGATAAAGAAAAAAAAAACTTGCATATCTCAAGAAGAACCAAAAAGCTTTTGCACATCTAAAGTAAAAATGTTAGCTTATGCATTTTAAAAACCAAAAGTAGTTATCATGCCAAGTTTTTACTTACCTTCCTTTTTGGCTTAGATAAATTGGTGTGAACTTGATTGAATTTTTTTTAACATACTTGGTTTTCTTTTTTGTTGATGACAAAGGGGGAGAAATGTGGTAAATTGATGATAAATTGGCATTATGAATGTTTGAAATAATGTGTCAAATGTATCTTATTGTAAATGCTTGAATGCTTTGCGATTGCTTGAAATATGATTGGAATCGTCAAATACATTACAAATACTTGAAAAATATTAAAATATATTGCATATGCATCATATGTATCGTAAATACTTGAAATGTATCATGAATGCTTCAAACGTATCGTAATGTGGCATGAATACTTGAAAATGTTTCATTCTTAAAATCATGTTTGATTTCGTATCAAAATGATAAATGTCTATCATTGTGATTATCATACTTAATTTTCAACTTATAATTGATATCATGCCTCGGATTGATGAATTGTCATCTTTGAAATTTGAATCTTGCTAAATTTTATATTTAAAATTCGTATCATACATGAAAATGATGATTGTCTATCATTATTCTATATTTGACTTAAAAATTGATATCATGTCTTGGCATCATTTGTATTATGATAAATACTTGGTATCATATTTTGAGATGGTAAATCATGATTGGTATCATGATATGCATGTCGATAAGTTTAAATGCATATAACTTATCGGTTTGATGCTTGAATTCAAAGGCCTTGAATTCAAGAGTGTCTTTTCTCAAATATGACATATAGATAGGGGGAGTTAAGGTTAATTCCATCATCAATTGATTGTCATCATCAAAAAGGGAGAGATTGTTGAATCTCATATTTTGATGATGAAATCAATTGGTAAATTATTTAATCAAATCTATATGTTGAGAAAAGTGTACAAGATTAACTACGATAGCGATCAAGAGATAAACCAAAACGAAGTGTCGGAGTCAAGATCGAGATTTCGTTAGAGTTCGAGAGTTCGTCGAAAGTCCAGAGGTTTGTCAGAAATGCTGCCGGAATTGACCAAGAAGAAGCTTGTTGGAACTTGCCAAGAAGATTGTCATGAAGTCCAAGAGCTTGCCGGAAGTCCACTAGAAGATTGTCGAGAGATCGTCAAAAGATCGTCGGAAGCTTGCCGGAAGAAACCTAGACTTACCGGGCTTGTTTTGTTTAATGTATGTCTTAAAAATCATAGTTAGCACATTATTAGGATTAGGTTTGGGAGGTAATCCCATTAACCCTATTAGGGGCCAACTGGGCCCGTAATTGGACTGGTTTGGGCCAGATTCAAGGCCCAACCAAGTTGGTAGACCTTGTCTGGTAGTGGCACCACCAGACTGGGGCAGTGGAACCACCCATGGAGCGATCTCCTAGGTTGTCTGGGTGGTGGTACCGCCTAGACTGAGCGGTGGTACTATTGGCAGTTATTACTGCCAAGCGGTGGTGCCGCCAAAGCCTAGTCTCCGAGGCTATGTCAGACGGTGGTACTGCTAGACTAGGCGGTGGTACCACCAGACTAGGTTGTGGTTGTTGAATCTTGGATTTTGATGATGAAACCAATTGATAGTGTTTATGATTTAATGTGCATTTGAGTGACGCAGGAAACTTCGATCAAGGAGAGATAATTAAAGCAGGAAGAATCATGTTGGTTCGGAGTAGAACATATCAGAAGACTGGACATCGAGCCGGAGGATCGGTCGACGTATCGACAGAAGGCTTTAGGCCATGAGTTCAGGCATTGGGTCAAGAAGAGCGAAAATTGTGCCAAGGATATTGGAGTTATGGAGGTCAACTAGCCGATTGGGTAATAGGCCGCAAGAGAGGATAATGCGCCGAAGAATCGGACGAAGCATCGATGAACCGATGACATTCCGGATAACATGATTCAAGTTTTGTAATAATTGTTTAGATCGAAGTAGGTTTTAAATGTGCATGATTAACTACGATAGCAAGACATAAAGCAAAATGAAGTTCCGAAGTCAAGAACGAGACTTCGTTGGGAGTTTGAGAGTTCATTGAAAGTTCGGATATTCGTCGGAAGTTTTGTCAGAATTGACCAAGAAGTCCAAGAGCTTTCTAGAGAAGCTCGTTGGAACTCACCAAGAAGATTGTCATGAAGTCTAGGAGCTTACCGATACTTCGCTGGAACATTGCTGAGAGATCATCGGAAGTTCGTCGTAAGATCGCCGGAAGCTCACCAGAAGAAACATAGACTTACAGACTTATTTAGCTTAGTAAATATTTTAAAAATTGTAGTTAGCATATAATTAGGTTAGAATTGGGCCAACTCAATTAGGGGCCAATTGGGCCAACTCAATTAGGGGCCAATTGGGCCACGTTTGGGATGTGTTGGGCCAAGTGAAAAGGCCTAAACAATGACCCAACAAGTGGAACCAACGTGACACAGTCTCTGAGACTATGTCTGAGTGGTGGTACCACCAGTTTGGGTGGTGGTACCACCTAGACTCAGTCTTTGAGATTGTTAGGTGGTGGTATCGCTATTCTGGGCGGTGGTACCGCCCAGTGTCAAGCTGCAGGCAATGGCATCGCCCGTACCCTGAAATTTTGGGAATTTGAATTTTGGCTCCATATTTTGAAGCCATTTGGGGTCTATAAATACCCCAACTATTCCTGCATGGAGTAGCAAGAAAAGTGAACAAAAATTCTATGTTTCTAGAGTTCAAAACTTTTGTAAAGTATAAGAGTCCCTCCTAAAGGGGTTGTAAAGGTTCTCTCCTGAACCTATCAAAAGGAGAATTGAGTTATAAGGGTAGTTGATCTTCGCTCATTGAAGGAAGATCGTTAGTGGATATCGGTAGCCTTGACGGAAGAGGAATCAGCAGAGTGAATATAGGTCACGACGATCGAACAACTATAAAATTCGGTTTACATTTTCATTCTTGCAATTTATCTTTACTGTAAACTGCCTTACATCCTTATTGCTTTCACTATACTTTTATACTCTTTCAAGTTAATATCTTTATGAAATGGTTTTCGTCAAAATCGATTTTTATCATATGAAGATTTTTCGAACATGTGATTTTATCCACTGCACTAATTCCCCCCTCCCTCCCTCTTAGTGTCGACTCATTCCTAACAGTTGGTATTAGAGCTACGTTATTTCTCATTTCATTTAACACCTAAGAGAAATGACTCTTTTCGGATTTCAAGAGGGTTTTTCAATTGTTCATCCTCCTATGTGTTGAATCTCGAATTTTGATGATGAAGTCAATTGTCATTTGTTGTCTAATCTATGTGTTGAGATAAGTGTGCAGGATTAACTACGATGAAAGATAGACAAGCAGCAGGAGTTGCGCCGGAGTCAAGTTCATGATCACGTTGGGAGTTCGAGAGTTCGACGGAAGTTCGGACGGTCGTCGGAGGTTCTGCGAGAACAAATCCGAGAAGTCCAGAAGCTTGCCAAGCGAAGCTCGTCGGAACTTGCCAAGTGGATCGTCGCAAAGTCCAGGAGTTTGCCGGAAGTCCACAGGAGCATCACCGAGGGTTCATCGGATGATCGACGGAAGTTCGCCGGAAACTCGCCGGAAGGAGCGATTGACGCACCGAAGCAAAGCTGCAGAAATTATCTTAGATTTAATCGTAGTTAGCACGTTGATTAAGTTGGAAAATGGGAGGTGATCCCATTGGCTTAATCTTGGGGCAATTGGGCCCCTGAAAGACTGAAATTGGGCCGAATGGAATGAACCATTCGGACCCTGATTGCACCAAGAGGTGCAACCGCCCAGGCCAGGAGGTGGCACCGCCTGGGCTAGGCCTTCCAGCGAGACTGGGCGGTGCAACCTCCCCAGCCGGGAGGTGGCACCGCCTGAGCTCAGTCTTCGAGCTAGACTGGGTGGTGCAACCTCCCTAACAGAGAGGTGGCACCGCCTGAGCTCAGTCTTCGAGCAAGACTGGGCGGTGCAACCTCCCTGGCAGAGAGGTGGCACCGCCTGAGCTCGGTCTTCGAGCTCTGCCAGGCGGTGCAACCTCTCCAGTCAAGAGGTGCAACCGCCTGATCCCAGAATTCCGGGATTTGATTGTTTTGAGCTCCAAATTTGAATTGGGTTGGGGCCTATAAATTCCCCACCCATTCAGCACTGAAAAGATACAGACCTACACCGAAATCTTGATCTTTTCTGTGATTCTAAGAGCTCAAAAGTGTTGTAAAGCCTTTAAGTCTCCTCCTTCTGTTCTTCAAGTTTTCAGTTGTAAAGTGAGGAGAGAAAGGTCTGTAAAGGTTGTCTCCTGAGCCTGTCAAAAGGAGAGAAACTGTAAAAGGGCAGTTTGGCCTTCGCCTATTGAAGGAAGGCCCCTAGTTGACGTCGGTGACCTCGTCGGTGGAGGAAGCCAAAAGTGGAGTAGGTCAAGACTGACTGAACCACTCTAAATCTCTGGTTTGCGTTTACTTTTGAGCACTTTATCCTTACTGCAAACCTCCTTCATTACTACTGCTCTCTGCGCTTTTACGAACAAGTTCTAAGTGCTATTCTTTCCGAATCTGCATTCATACGTAAATCGGTGTTTTCGTACATTACAGTTTACGCTTACGTTTTAATTCTGCAAAACTGTCTTCTACGCCTTCACGAACAAGTCTTTAAGTGCTGATCTGTCCGAATCTATTTTCAGACATAAACCAGTGTTTTCGTACGATATTTACATTGCAGTTTACGTTTACGCCTTGATTCTGCAAAACTGTCTTCTGCGCTCTTACGAACCAGTTTCTAAAGTTCAGCTCCCTTTGAAACTGCATCTAGACGTAAAATTGCATTTAGACATAAAACTGCTCAAACTGTGTTTAGACGTTTTAGACGTAAACTGAGTTTGGACGTAAATCTACGTTTAGACGTAAAACTGCGTTTAGACGTAAATCTGCGTTTAGACGTAAAATTACGTTTAGACGTAAAACTGTCCAAATTGTGTTTAGACGTTTTAGACGTAAACTGAGTTTAGACGTAAAACTGCGTTTAGACGTAAAACTGCGTTTAGACGTAAATCTGTGTTTAGACGTAAAACTGCGTTTAGACGTCAATCTGCGTTTAGACGCAAACTGCGCTTAGACGCAAACTGCGCTTAGACGCAAACTGTGTTTAGACGCAAACTGCGCTTAGACGCAATCTGCGCTTAGACGCAAACTGCACTTAGATACAAACTGAGAATTAGTTTTTACATCATAATAGTTTTTATTGAACGAACGCAGCTTTTGGTTTTAAATCGCTGTAAGATTTCCGCTGCACTAATTCACCCCCCCCCCCTCTTAGTGCTCTCGATCCTAACAATTGGTATCAGAGCCCGGTTAACTCTCAAAAGGATTAAAACCCAAGAGAGATGGCTTACGCCGGAAACCAAGAGGGCCATTCCATTACACGTCCACCCATGTTTAATGGGACGGACTACACCTATTGGAAGACCCGAATGAGAATCTTTCTTATTTCTATGGACATTGATCTTTGGAATCTTGTCGAGAATGGTTTTTCAAAGTCTTCTCTTCCAATGATCGATTGGAATGATTTGGAGAAGAAGGCTTTCGCTCTTAATGCAAAGGCTATGAATGCCTTATTTTGTGCACTTGATAAAAACGAGTTTAACCGTGTTTCAACTTGTGAAACTGCGTTTGATATTTGGCACACGCTCGAAGTGACCCATGAGGGCACAAGTAGAGTAAAAGAGTCAAAAATCAATTTGCTGTTACATTCTTTCGAACTTTTTCGGATGAAACCGAGTGAAACCATTGGCGACATGTTTACCCGTTTCACGGATGTCGTCAACGGTCTAAAAGGACTCGGAAAGAGCTTTTCGGATTTTGAGCTTGTTAATAAGATACTAAGATCCCTTCCTAAGAGTTGGGATCCTAAAGTCACCGCTATTCAAGAGGCAAAAGATCTGCGAAATTTCCCTCTTGAAGAACTAATCGGGTCATTAATGACCTACGAAATGACTTGTAAAGCTCATGAAGAGCAAGAAGACATCCTTCCAAAGAACAGGAAGGATATGGCACTCAAAACTTCAGAATGCCACTTGAGAGAAAACTCAAGTGATGAGGACTGTGATGATGACTTGGCACTTCTAACAAGAAAGTTTAAAAAGTTCTTTAAAAGAAACAAGTTTAAGAATGATGCAAAAAATAAACTTGAACCCAAAAAGGACCAAGTAATCTGCTATGAATGCAAAAAGCCGGGACACTACAAGAGTGATTGTCCCCAAGTCAAGAAAAGAACAACAAAGAAGAAGGCGCTCGAAGCAACATGGGATGATTCGAGCGCATCTGAGGAAGAGGAGTCCAACACCGAGCAAGTTGCTCATTACGCCTTAATGGCCATCGAAGATGAGGTAACAAATTCAATAGATGCAGATTTATCCTTCGATGAATTATTAAATGCTTTCCATGAACTGTTTGATGAGTGTAAGACTATTAGTAGTAAATACAAATTGCTAAAAAAGGAGCATGATAGTCTTATTTGTAATTTCGATAAGTTAAATGCTGAACATCATGATAAGTTAAGCCCATGCATAAAATGCCATGATCTAGAAACTCTCCAAAAAGAAAACTTGCTACTTAAGGACACCTTGAAGAAATTCGAGGTTGGTAGCAAGTCATTGAACATGATCCTTACAAACAAGGGTCACGTTCCAAAAAGGAGTGGAATTGGATTTGTGAGAAGTCCTCACCAAAATCCAACCACCTTCATAAAAGGCCCCATCTTGCATGTTCAACACCAAACCAAGTGCAACTTTTGTTGCAAATCTGGACACAAGACACATTGTTGTCCATTCAAGAAAATAAATCCAAACAAATTGATTTGGGTTCCTAAAGGAACCATGACAAACTCTATGCAACATGATAGAAAATATAGATATATTTGTGAGGCACCCAAAAGCAAATGGGTTCCTAAAAATCATCCCTTCCTATAAAAACATTAAAATCTTAGGCTGGAGCAAGAAATAATGTTCTGCTCCTTGACTCTCGATAGTCATAAACCAAGAGTCAAAAAGGAACTCGCAACGCTTAAGTAACAAGTGGAAGTTATGAAATCACAAATACGATTTGGATACAACTTTATTAGAAGCATATGATATCCAAATTCACATATCCCTTTGATCTTCGAACCCGTCAACACTATCATCTACGAATTAATTCTTGTATCATGAAGAAACTAAATATGTCATGATCTTGAAAAGGGATACCAAACAAACTATCAACATACGTATGACATATGCACGTTAAAAGATCTATCTTGATCATACAAGAGCTTCTTCCTTAAATAAAAACTCATACGAAATCACGTAAGAAACAAACTCTCCTCAAGGCAAAGGCTCCCTGATCAAAACACATTAGGTGTTCACTGGCTGCAGGCGGTGGCACCTCTCCAGCTGGCGGTGGCACCTCCGGTTGCCACGAGTTGCCAGAGGTTGCACCACTCCAGCCAGAGGTGCAACCACCCGCAACTCTGCCTTTTTAAACCCACACTAGGGCCGGCTATGGAACCGACCCCAACTCACTCCCATTTCCTCCTCTACTCTTCCAAGTCTCCTCCATTCCCATTTCACTCCTCTAAGCCTTCCAAATACCTCCCATTTCGGAGCAAAACATCAAGAATCCTTCCTTCTCTTGAAGATTTCACAAAGGTACTCTCTAAGAAGCTCTTAAATTCTGTTTTGTTCTTCATTTACTCTAGCTCATCATCATCCCTCTAAACAGCAGTAGTTATGGGATCTAGAAGATCCTCAAGGGACAAGGGAAAGAGGAGATTAGTAGAAGAGTTTGATTTCACTCTTTTCGATTCGAAATACCATGCTGAAAATTTTCCCTCTTTCGAACTTAGATGTATCAGTAAGGGAAAATACATAGATCTAAATGAACTAAGAGACTTAGAGACTATCCAATGGTTTGCAAACCTAGGTCTACTTCCAATCTTGCATATTAACGAACCCATCTATCCTAGGCTTGTTAGATTATTTTACAATAACATACAAATAGATTATGAAGGAAGGATGTCCACCTATCTTTTGGGACAACACATCTCAATCACTGATAGGTTCATTTGTGATATGATAGGCATTCCCATAAAAAGCATAGGACTCTACTTTAGAGGATCATGGGATGATGAAAGTATTGGAACATCCTATGTTGAAGCCTTAGGAACAATCTTTGCCAATCCTAACATAGCATTAGTTCCTAAAAGTTGTGAACATCTATTACCCTTGAACACTAAGATACTTCATCATATCATGACTAGTATAATTCTTCCTAAACAATACCATCATGATGAAATAAGTCAATTAGAATTAGGAACCATGTCCTCAATCATGAAGGGACATGACATCTGTCTTGGTTATCTTATTCAACAAAACATGTTAGAATTATCTAAGAAAGATATGATGCTCCCATATGGTGGTATAATCACTAGAATAATAAAAGCTTACGACATTCTAATATCACCAGAAGAAGAAGTAATGAAAGTAGATCGATTTAGCATAATAAACAAAAATCTACTTCACCGACTAAGATGTTACTATAGAAACGGTAACTGGGTTAGAATCCCTAGAAGGACTGATCACCCTCAACCTAAACCAGAACCGGAAACACCAGTATTTAGGGGTACTCAATCTCCTCCGACCCTTCCCTTTGAGGAAACACATCCAGTTGAGCAAACTCATACATCCATCGAAGAAATTGGGATTCGTATGGATCGATTCGAACAGAGACAAGAACGGATTGAACAAAGACAAGATCAAATCCTATCTGAGCTGCAGCAAATTCATAGTCAATTTGACTCCTTGTTTAGGCACTTTAATTTTCCACCTCATCAATGAACTTGTTGAACACCTGTTGTTGTTGTAAACCTCTTATGTTACTCACTTCTGATGTACTGGCTGTAAACATCTATCGTGGTAAACATATATCTTGCGCCTTGTGGTAAAAGTTATCTCAGATTTTTATGGTATCATTATTGTTTGGTATGTGATGTGTCCAAATTAAGAATGTTGTGCTTTGAAACTAAAAGTTTTGAAAACCTTGTGCTTTGATTTCATTCGAAGAATGATGATGTGTCCGAACAGATAAATTTGTTAAAATCATTTTTTTTCCGGACTATATTGTATGATCAAATCACTTGATTTCCATGATTATATGTGAAAATCTGCAACAAAATCTTGTCCGAATGCATCTTATTTATGAAACAGATCTTCTCGTACACTTTCATAAAAAATGAGTTTCTGAAATAGATTTGATGAAGTGATTCATGTGTATGTATTCCATCCTGCAAAATCTTTACATAGACAATGGATTATAACACAAAGGGGAAGAAGTATTTAAAGCAATCTATGTAAAATTCCTCTATAAGCTTGCTATTATTATTTTCTGGTATCATGATTACTATGCTTTTTGTTGATGACAAAGGGGGAGATATATATGAATTGATAAACACTGCCATGATTAGAAATACTATGAATGATGCTATAAACACTGCTATGATTATGCCATCCTTGCATCACCAAGAGATATATGAACATGTGCTAAAGTTTGCATTATGCCCTGAGTTGATATCTTATCATGTGAAGAAAATGTAAAACTTGCTAGAATATTTCAAATGTGTGCATCATGTAATAGTGTTTCACAGCTTTATATGATAATGTTCAAACTACATGATGAATAGTTACAAACACAATCATACAAACTTGATGATGTATGTCAAGCCCTGACATCATCTTTGAAGAGATATATCATGATAAGTATCATGATGGGAGTATTGATAAGTTTAACTGATCTAACTTATCAATACGTCACTTGAATTCATAAGTCTTGAATTCAAGGTTGACTTATCTCAACGATGGCATATAGACAGGGGGAGTTAAGGATAACTCCATTATCAATTGATTGTCATCATCAAAAAGGGGGAGATTGTTGAATCTCGGATTTTGATGATGAAGTCAATTGTCATTTGTTGTCTAATCTATGTGTTGAGATAAGTGTGCAAGATTAACTACGATGAAAGATAGACAAGCAGCAGGAGTTGCGCCGGAGTCAAGTTCATGATCACGTTGGGAGTTCGAGAGTTCGACGGAAGTTCGGACGGTCGTCGGAGGTTCTGCGAGAACAGATCCGAGAAGTCCAGAAGCTTGCCAAGTGAAGCTCGTCGGAACTTGCCAAGTGGATCGTCGCAAAGTCCAGGAGTTTGCCGGAAGTCCGCAGGAGCATCACCGAGGGTTCATCGGATGATCGACGGAAGTTCGCCGGAAACTCGCCGGAAGGAGCGATTGACGCACCGAAGCAAAGCTGCAGAAATTGTCTTAGATTTAATCGTAGTTAGCACGTTGATTAAGTTGGAAAATGGGAGGTGATCCCATTGGCTTAATCTTGGGGCAATTGGGCCCCTGAAAGACTGAAATTGGGCCGAATGGAATGAACCATTCGGACCCTGATTGCACCAGGAGGTGCAACCGCCCAGGCCAGGAGGTGGCACCGCCTGGGCTAGGCCTTCCAGCGAGACTGGGCGGTGCAACCTCCCCAGCCGGGAGGTGGCACCGCCTGAGCTCAGTCTTCGAGCTAGACTGGGCGGTGCAACCTCCCTGACAGAGAGGTGGCACCGCCTGAGCTCAGTCTTCGAGCAAGACTGAGCGGTGCAACCTCCCTGGCAGAGAGGTGGCACCGCTTGAGCTCGGTCTTCGAGCTCTGCCAGGCGGTGCAACCTCTCCAGTCAAGAGGTGCAACCGCCTGATCCCAGAATTCCGGGATTTGATTGTTTTGAGCTCCAAATTTGAATTGGGTTGGGGCCTATAAATTCCCCACCCATTCAGCACTGAAAAGATACAGACCTACACCGAAATCTTGATCTTTTCTGTGATTCTAAGAGCTCAAAAGTGTTGTAAAGCCTTTAAGTCTCCTCCTTCTGTTCTTCAAGTTTTCAGTTGTAAAGTGAGGAGAGAAAGGTCTGTAAAGGTTGTCTCCTGAGCCTGTCAAAAGGAGAGAAACTGTAAAAGGGCAGTTTGGCCTTCGCCTATTGAAGGAAGGCCCCTAGTTGACGTCGGTGACCTCGTCGGTGGAGGAAGCCAAAAGTGGAGTAGGTCAAGACTGACCGAACCACTCTAAATCTCTGGTTTGCGTTTACTTTTGAGCACTTTATCCTTACTGCAAACCTCCTTCATTACTACTGCTCTCTGCGCTTTTACGAACAAGTTCTAAGTGCTGTTCTTTCCGAATCTGCATTCAGATGTAAATCGGTGTTTTCGTACATTACAGTTTACGCTTACGTTTTAATTCTGCAAAACTGTCTTCTACGCCTTCACGAACAAGTCTTTAAGTGCTGATCTGTCCGAATCTATTTTCAGACGTAAACCAGTGTTTTCGTACGATATTTACATTGCAGTTTACGTTTACGCCTTGATTCTGCAAAAGTGTCTTCTGCGCTCTTACGAACCAGTTTCTAAAGTTCAGCTCCCTTTGAAACTGCACCTAGATGTAAAATTGCATTTAGACATAAAACTGCTCAAACTGTGTTTAGACGTTTTAGACGTAAACTGAGTTTGGACGTAAATCTGCGTTTAGACGTAAAACTGCGTTTAGACGTAAATCTGCGTTTAGACGTAAAATTACGTTTAGACGTAAAACTGTCCAAACTGTGTTTAGACGTTTTAGACGTAAACTGAGTTTAGACGTAAAACTGCGTTTAGACGTAAAACTGCGTTTAGACGTAAATCTGCGTTTAGACGTAAAACTGCGTTTAGACGCAAACTGCGCTTAGACGCAAACTGTGTTTAGACGCAAACTGCGCTTAGACGCAATCTGCGCTTAAACGCAAACTGCACTTAGATACAAACTGAGAATTAGTTTTTGCATCATAATAGTTTTTATTGAACGAACGCAGCTTTTGGTTTTAAATCGCTGTAAGATTTCCGCTGCACTAATTCACCCCCCCCCCTCTTAGTGCTCTCGATCCTAACACTATGTTCAATGGAACAGACTACACTTATTGGAAAACTTGGATGAGAGTTTTCTTGCTTTCAATGTATTTGAATTTATGGAATATTGTCAAAAACAGTTTTAAAAAGTCTTCTACTCGAATGAAAAATGGAATGATTTGGAGAAGTAAACTTTTTCTTTAAATGCTAGAGCTATGAATGCTCTATTTTGTGCTTTAGACAAAAATGACTTTAATCATATTTCTATGTGCAAAACGGCTTTCGATATTTGGCAATCTCGAAATCACACACGAAGGCACTAGTAGAGTAAAAGATTCTAAGATAAATCTTTTAATACATGATTTTGAACTTTTTTTAATAAAACCAAGTAAGACTATTGGAGACATGTACACCCATTTTACGGATGTTGTCAATAGTCTAAAAGCTCTTGGTAAAAGTTTTTCAAACTTTAAACTTATGAACAAAATTTTACGATCTCTTTCTAAAACTTAGGATCCTAAAGTAACAACAATTCAAGAGGCCAAAGATTTGAATACTTTTTTTATCGAAGAACTTATCGGGTCTTTAATGACATATGAAATGACCAATATGGCACATGATGAACTTGAGAATAACCTTCTAAAGAATAGGAAGGATTTTGTACTTCGAACAAAAGAAGACCACTCAAGCAAAAGCTCAAGTGATGGTGAACTTGAAATTCTCACAATAAAGATTAAAAATTTTTTAAAACAAGAATAAAAAATTAAAAGTAAACTTAAAAAGAATGCAACTACTTGTAATGAATGCAAGAAGACGAAAATACTTTGGGACGAAACGAGTACCTCCGAAGAAGAGGAGCAAACCAATGAAGATGAAACGACAAACTTCATTTTGGTGACTCTCGACAATGAGGTAAAATACTCAAATGAAACCCCCTTAGTTTATTTTGAAATTACTTGAAGTATTTCATATGTTATTTTTAAATTAGTATATAAAATATAAAATATAAATAAATAAATAAATAAAATGGGATCATGCTTTTCTTTTTTTAGCTAATTTTGAAAATGATAATGACAATTGCATGTTTTATGAAAATATAATAAAATATTAATCTAATGCTTGTAGACCTAGTTAGATTTATCTTATGTACGTGTTTAAGAATCGTGAATGTGTATCATAATGATTTTATTGATCTTGATGATTTCTATGATTTTTCTTGCTCTTTTGATTTTAAACTATGATGTTTGATTTTTATACGAAAAACTTTAGCATCCTAATATGAAATCAATCACACAAAATGAAACACATAAAAAAGAAAATTGTATTATCATTGGAATCAAAATGATAAACCAAATCATTTGTTTAAAGAAGCCTTATGTTTAATGTGTTATATTTTTTGTCATGATAAGGAAATTTATGCTTTGATTTGGCATTTAAATCATTTGGTTTAAATGATGATATATGCTTTGATTTGGCATAAATGAAAAATGCATGCTTCTATGAAATAAATCACATGAATTAAAACAACTAAAAAGAAGAAATCATTTTTCTTAAAAATTTCTTTTTCTCTATCTTATCGATTTTTTTTACTAAGAGATTGATAAAATTACTTATGCCATTTTGAATCTCTTGAAAATGATTTTAAGTTGATGATTTGAATTTGAATGAGCTTTTATCTTGATTTTTCAAGAATTATAACTTGGGATTTCTTATGCATGAATCAAGATATTATATTATTTGATCTCTTATGTCTCTTTTTGCCATTTACTAAAGAGAATATCTTTTTCAAAATTCATGACTTAAAATTTCTTTTGAACATCTTTTACTATTTGATCTCTTATGATTCTACTTGCTATATATTAAAAGGAAGTATTATTGAAATTATGATCTTGAATTCTCGGAATCAAAATTTGATATTTTCCTTATGCGAATCAAGATCATTCACTTTTTATTCTCGAATGATTTCTTATATTTTATTAAATAGAATATTTGTCCAAATGAATCATAATATTTCTTTGATTATTTTTTTCTCACAACTTGAGATGATGTGCTTTGATGTTTGGAACATTGTATACATAAATTGATTTTTCTTCCAAGTTTCGATACTCCCTTGTTTTCATGAAGTAACTCATCACCAAATTAATTTTTCTTGTTATTCTTTATACGATGATTTGAAAATTGATAGAATGGGAGAGAAAATAAGTGATAAATGCTTAAAAATTTTAATATCTTAGTATCATGTATGATATGCCCATAATGATGATTGATTTATTTGGTATCATGCATAAGGATGAAATGTAAGGTTTTAAAATTATGCATGTTTTAATTTGAAATTATAATAATGCACAAACATATTGAAAAGGAATTGATACTTTAACTTTGTCATGATTTAAAAATTGATGTAAAGAAAAAAAGAATTATAAATTGTATTCTTTCTTCTTTTTGACAATAACAAAGGGGGAGATAAAATCTGCTAGCTTGCATGATGATATATGGAAGAAGAAACTAAAACTTGATAGCTTGCACATCACAAAGAACTTGCTAGCTTGCTCATCTCAAATGAGAAGCAAAAATGCAAACATGCAAAATTTGTAATCTTGGACATCTTTAAAGTTAATGATGATTTGGTGATTATACATGTTATAAAGTGATATAAAATCTACTAGCTTGCATATTTTAATATGATGTAATACTTGCTAAATTTGCTAGCTTACAAACTGCAATAATGATAAAACTTGAGATTATGTTTATTATGCAATGTTGTAAAGCTTATATCTCAAACACTTAAAGTTGTACTTCTCCTTTTTGTTGATGACAAAGGGGAAGAAGTATGATGTTATGCATAATTTTATGATAATATGTTACTTAGATTTTTGAATCCAAGAGTTCTATCAAGGCATATTAATAGGGGGAGTTAAGGTTAACTCCGTCATCAATTGGTTGTCATCGTCAAAAAGTGAGAGATTGTTAAATCTTGGATTTTAATAATGAAACCAATTGATAGTGTTTATGATTTAATGTGTGTTTGAGTGACGTAGGAAACTCTGATCAAGGAGAGACAATTAAAGCAGAAAGAATCATGTTGGGCTAGAGTAAAATATGTTAGAAGATTGGACGTCGAGCCGGAGGATCGGTCGGACGTATCGGTAGAAGGCTTCGGGCCATGAGTTTAGGCATCAGGCCAAGAAGAGCAAAAATTACACCAAGGATATTGGAGTTGTGGAGGTCAACTGGCCAATTGGGCAATAGGCCGCAAGAGAGGACGATGTGCCGAAGAATCGGACAAAGCATCGATAAACCGATGACATGCCGGACAACATGATTCAAGCTTTGTAATAATTGTCTAGATCGAAGTAGGTTTTAAGTGTGCATGATTGTTAGGACTCTAGCTAGGAGAGTCCTAATTGAGAGGGACATTCATGTAAAACTGTTAGAACTTTAGCTAGGAGAGTCCTAATTGAGAGGGACATTCTGTTAGGACTCTAGCTAGGAGAGTCCTAATTAAGAGGGACATTCATGTAGGAGGTTTTTTCTTAGAGAAGAATTAGGAGTTGTAAGGGAATAGGAGTCTTGAGTAGGAGTCCTATTAGGAGTCTTGAGTAGGAGTCTTAATTGAGTAGGACTCTTGAGTAGGAGTCCTATTAGGAGTCTTGAGTAGGACTCTTGAGTAGGAGTCCTATTAGGAGTTAGGGTTTAGAAACCCTATAAATAGCTATGTATTCATCCTCTTTTGATAAGCAATAGATGAATCTTTTCTGCAGCCTTTGAGCAGCAACTTGGAGGGAGGAACCCCTATAGAGTTCCAAGGAGGCCGATCCCCTAAAGAGATCAACCCCAAGTTTAGAATCTACAAGGGTTCTAACACCTGGTATCAGAGCAGCGTTCTTGGCGTCTCGCTGCCCTTCCATAGCCATCCATCAGCCCTCCACAGCCGCCCAAAGCAATTCCCACAATTGCTTAAAAGATCGTCACCAAATTCCATCGTCATCTCCACCACCGCAGATCATCCTTTGATCTCCCCGTGAATTGCAACAGGTTCTGGTTTCTTACCTTACTGCTGCTGCAATTTAGTTATCTTATTCGAAAATCCAAAAAAAAAAAAATTGTTCCAAAATTGCTGCATAAACTTTTCGTCGCAAAGTTTTCATCTCTACGACGAAAGATACATTGCAAAATTCCAATCGCATAGCATAGATTGTTTTATCTTGCTACTATAATTTTTCTATCCAAATCTCTATGAAATTTTTATGACAGCTTTGACACTTCCTAATAGCAGATTTTCCTTTGGTTTTGTCAAAAAATTCTCAATATAAACCGTTGATCTTTTACGTCTAATCTGCTATACTTGAAAATCTGCACCGTAAAATTTCAGCCGCATAGCACTATTTGTTTGATCTTGATACTATGTTTTTTCTGTCCAAATCTCTACGAAATTTTTATGATTGCTTTGAAACTTCCTAACAGTGGATTTCCATTTGGTTTCGTCGAAAAATTCTCAATATAAACCACTGATCTTTTACGTCCAATCTGCTACACTTGAAAATCTATGCTGCAGAAAATTTCAGCCGCATATTGTTGCCTTAACCCATCTATTTGCAATCTTTTTTGAATGAAATTTCTTATACACTTCATAGATCATCTTGGCTTCCATCTAAGATTGATCTACTAAAGAATTCATCTCTAAAAACGATTTTGGGTTGCTGCAAATTTTCGTCGTAGACCGCTGAAATTTTTCGACGAGATTTCTGCTATCGCAACTTGCATCAATTTTCTTGCTGTTCCTGCCGAAATTTTCTTGATCAAATTGGACATCCTTGCTATCATATAAACTGTGATTTTTCTATCAATTCCCTCCTCAAATCTCTCAAGTTTTTGGTGGAAATTTCGTCGAGAAACCGCTGTTTCTTCGACGACAATTCTGCTCTTACAAGACAATACAATTCTGTAGCAAACTTCCACTGATTTCTATCAAACCTTTGCTACCATCTACCACAGATCCAAACCTTTCATCCATAGCCCTAAAACTCTACCAAACCACACCCTCAAACTGCACCCAAAACAGCAACAAAACAAGCCTAAACCGCAGCCTACATCCACCAATCCACCAACCCTTTCGACCATCACTTCTCTCAACCTATACATGCCTTTAACCCAACAACAAAAGAGAGATCTTAACATCACAGATTTGAAGATATATACTATGGTATCTAAGGAGGCAATCAATGCTAAATTCGAAGCCTTGGAGGCACGAATGGAGGATAAGATTCGGATGCTCTTTACCGAACTCAGATTGGGCCGACCACTAAGCCCGAAGAAATCACATCAAGGAGAGAGCTTTGCCCAATCACACCAAGCCCAAATATATGACTTCCAAGAGAGGGGAAGCTCTATGACCAACCCCAACTATTCATGCATGAGAGTGGAATTCCCTAGATGGGAAGAAGGAGACCCAATTGGTTGGATCTCGCGCGCGGAGCGATATTTTCGGTACCATAAAACTACGGATGCATCTATGGTGAAAATTGCAGCTATACATCTTGAAGGGGATGCTATACAGTGGTTTGACTGGTTTGAACATACTTATGGAGTCTTTTCATGGCAACAATTCAAAGAAGGACTGCTGATCCGCTTCAGACCAACCGATTACAAGAATATTGACGGACAACTAGCAAAGATCCGACAAACCTCCACCATTCAGGAGTACCAAACCAGGTTTGAAAGGTTATCTAATCAAACTCTTGATTGGTCTCAAAAACAGCTATTGAGGACCTTCATTGAGGGCTTGAAGCCGGAGATCCGAGGAGAAGTTAAAGCGCGACAACCGTACACGCTTATGGCAGCCATCTCTTTCGCACGACATCAAGAGGAGCAATTGAACCATGAAGCTCGGAGGACTAGGGTTGCTCCTCAACCAGTAATATTGAAGTCCTTAGCCCCCCCTACTGTCGACCGAGTCCCTACACCAAAGAGGCTAACAAGAGAAGAGCTTCGGGAGCGATATGCGAAGGGGTTATGTTGGCATTGTGACGAGCCGTGGAGCCATGAGCATCGCTGTAGTAAAGGGGGACTTCTTATGATTGAACCGATAGAAGAAGAGGTTATTAAACATCCAAAAGAGAGCCTTGAATATGAAGAAGAAGATGCAGAAGAAGAGCCACAACCGACCGAAGTTACAGTACATACACTAGCTGGCTACTCAAACCCGCAAACGATGAAAGTTGGAGGCCTTCTCAAACAACAATCGATCACTGTTCTCATCGACACGGGCAGCACTAATAACTTCCTAAACAGTAAGGTTGCCGTCCATATGAACTTACCTATTGAGAATTGCAGCAGGTTTGATGTTAAGGTCACCGACAGACGGATTTTGAAGTGTGATCGTAGGCGCCCGCAGGAGAAACTATTGCTGCAGGACCAAGAGATAATTGCAGAATTCTTCCTTCTCCCTCTTGATGATCATAAGACCATGCTCAAAATTGAATGGTTGATGACATTAGGTGATGTTTCTTGGAATTTTATACAACTAATTATGAAATTTTGCAGTAAAGAGAAACAGGTGATACTGCACGGGAAACGTGGGGGCGATGTAACGATGATTTGCACACAACAAATGGAGAAGGTTTTGCATAAAGCATGCAGCGGATTCTTGGTACAACTTGAGCAGCAAACAAAGGGAGAGCTAATAGAATTTAATGATTCAAACCTACTTCCTTTGCTTGCTGAATTTTCAGATATATTTATGGAACCGTGCAATCTACCTCTTACCCATCGGCATGATCATTGTTTAATGATTCTTCCAAGCAAATCTCCAGCAAATACTCAGCCATATCAGTATCCACATCTCCAGAAGGATGAAATAAAAAGGATTATAAAAGAGATGCTCGAAACAGGAGTTATTCGGCCAAGTTGCAGCCCCTACTCTTCACTGGTGCTACTTGTACACAAGAAGGATGGAACATGGCGAATATGCATTGATTACCGAGCTCTCAATGGCATTACCATCAAGGATAAATACCCTATTCCAATAGTAGATGACAGGGAGCACAAATCTTTACAAAGCTGGACCTTTGATCCGGGTATCATCAAATATGAGTATGCGAAGAAGACATACCGAAAATCGCCTTTCGAATACACAACAACCACTATGAATTTTTGCTTTCTTCAAAAGAAGGTGGAATATCTTGGGCATATCATATCAGAGGAAGGTGTGGTAGTAGACCCCTTCAAAATTGGAGCAATGCAAAACTGGCTAACCCCGAGGAACATAAAATTGCTACATGGCTTTCTCGGTTTAACAGGCTACTACTGCAAGTTCGTGAAAAACTATGGAGAGATCAGTGCACCACTTACTTCCTTTCTGAAAAAAGATGTCTTCCAATGGTCGAATAGAGCCTCTGTTGCCTTCGACAAACTTAAGGCAGCCATGACGATGATGCCGGTGCTAACACTACCAGATTTCAACCGACCCTTCATTATTGAGGCCGACGCATCTGGAGTCGGAATTTGAGCAATTCTCATGCAAGATGGTCGACCACTCGCATACACTAGCAAGGCATTATCTCCCTCCCATCAAAATAAGTCAACATATGATAAGGAGATGCTCGCTATTGTGCGCGCAGCAACGAGGTGGAGACCCTACTTGATTGGTCGACGATTTCAAATTAAAACCGACCATAAAAGCCTCAAGTACTTTTTGGAACGAAAGATATCATCCCCTGAGCAGCAAAACTGGATGCGCTTTCGCAACTACCCGAGCAAGCTGAAGTTTTGGCCATTTCACTTCCGACCAGCGACTTCCTTGAGGATATTAAGATGGAATGGCATCACTCACAAACCGACGGCCAGACAGAAGTTGTAAATAGGTGCTTGGAGATAGCCCAAAGCCACCCACCAAATATGACTACCCAAGGAGGACTTCAGACTCAGCCAAGTGCCATTATTGATCGACGGATTATGATTCGATGACGACGATCCACTACTGAATTGCTAATACAGTGGGCAAACCTACTAACAGAAGATGCCACTTTGGAGAACTATGATGACTTGAAGATCAAATTCCCAAAATTCATGAATCGTCAGCCTCGAGGACAAGGCTGATTTGAAGAGGGCGGGTTTGTTAGGACTCTAGCTAGGAGAGTCCTAATTGAGAGGGACATTCATGTAAAACTGTTAGAACTTTAGCTAGGAGAGTCCTAATTGAGAGGGACATTCTGTTAGGACTCTAGCTAGGAGAGTCCTAATTAAGAGGGACATTCATGTAGGAGGTTTTTTCTTAGAGAAGAATTAGGAGTTGTAAGGGAATAGGAGTCTTGAGTAGGAGTCCTATTAGGAGTCTTGAGTAGGAGTCTTAATTGAGTAGGACTCTTGAGTAGGAGTCCTATTAGGAGTCTTGAGTAGGACTCTTGAGTAGGAGTCCTATTAGGAGTTAGGGTTTAGAAACCCTATAAATAGCTATGTATTCATCCTCTTTTGATAAGCAATAGATGAATCTTTTCTGCAGCCTTTGAGCAGCAACTTGGAGGGAGGAACCCCTATAGAGTTCCAAGGAGGCCGATCCCCTAAAGAGATCAACCCCAAGTTTAGAATCTACAAGGGTTCTAACAATGATTAACTATGATAGCAAGGTATAAAGCAACATGAAGTCCCAGAGTCAAGAACGAGACTTCGTTGGGAGTTCGAGAGTTCGTTGGAAGTTTGGACGTTCATCGAAAGTTCTATCGGAATTGACCGAGAAGTCCAGGAGCTTGCCAGAGAAGCTCATTAGAACTCGCTAAGAAGATCATCGTGAAGTCCAAGAGCTTGCCGGGGGTCCGCTAAAATATTGCTGAGAGATCATCGAAAGTTGGCCGAAAGATCGCCGGAAGCTTATCGGAAGAAACCTATACTTATGGACTTATTTAGCTTAGTAAATGTCTTAAAATTCGTAGTTAACATACAATTGAGTTGGAATTAGGCCAACTCAATTAGGGGCCAATTGGGCTACATTTGGGCTATGTTGGGCCAAGTGAAAATACCCAAACAGTGACCCAACAAGTAGAACCAACGTGGCACAGTCTCCGAGACTGTGTCAATCGGTGGAACCACTAGTTTGGGCGGTGGTACCATCCAGACTCAGTCTCTGAGATTGTCAGGCGGTGGTACTACCAGTCTGGGCAGTGGTACCGCCCAGTGTCAAGCTGTAGGCGGTGGTACTACTTATACCTTGAAATTTCGGGGATTTGAATTTTGGCTCGATGTTTTGAAGCCATTTGGGTTCTATAAATACCCCAGCTATTCCTACATGGAGTAGTAAAAAAAGTGAATAAAAACTCTATATTTCTAGAGTTCAAACCCCCGGTAAAGTATAAGAGTCCCTCCTCCTAAAATTTAGAGATCATTCTAAGGGAGAGTTTGAGGGAAGCTTTGTAAAAAGGGGTTATAAAAGTTCTCTCCTGAACCTGTCGAAAGGAGAATCGAGTTATAAGAGTAGTTGATCTTTGTCCATTGAAGAAAGATCGTTAGTGGATACTAGTGGTCTCGACGGAAGAGGAATCGACGAAGTGGATGTAGGTCACGATGACCGAACCACTATAAAACTCAATTTACATTTTCATTCTTGCAATTTATTTTTACTGCAAACTACGTTACATCCTTATTGCTTTCACTACGCTTCCATTCTCTTTCAAGTTAATATCTTTACGAAATGGTTTTTGTTGAAATTAGTTTTTATCATACGAAGATTTTTTGAACCGGTGAATTTATCCGCTGCACTAATCCCCCTCTTAGTGCCGACTTATTCCTAATAGTGGTACTGCCCATTGTCAGCTTTGTCAAGCGATAGTACCACCAGATTGGGTGACGATACCACCTAATGTCAGAGTGTCAAGTGGTGGTACCGCCCAGTACTAGCGGTGGTACCACTAGTACTCTAGAAACGTGGGATGAGACATTTTTTTGCTCTAATTTTGAAGTCATTATGGCTTATAAATACCTCACCCTTTTCGATATGAAAGGATAATAAAGTACAATCATAGTATGAAAAAGAATTTAAGTGTTGGGTTGTAAAAGTATTGTAAAAGTACAAAGAGTCCTCCTCCTCCCTCTCTTTAGTTTTGTAATCATCCAAGAAGAGGTGTAAGGCTTGTAAGGGTTATATTCTAAACCTATGAAAAGGAGAAAGCGTTGTAAAGAGGTGGTTGGTCTTCGCCTATTGATCATTAGTGGATGTCGGTGATCTCGACGGAGGGGGAATCAAAAGTGAATGTAGCTTGGATGATCGAACCACTATAAAATTGGCGTGCTCTTGGTGCAAACTTTACTTTTGCTACATTACTTCATTGCAAACTGTCCAATCCCCTCTTCTCTACTCACTTATAAGTTTATTCAAGTCAAACATATTCTCAAAACGATTTTTCATATAACTAAGAGTTTCATCGTACGAAGTTTTTTTGAAATCGTTTAAATTGATCATTTTTATCCATTGTTTTAATTCACCCTCGTTAGTGTGATCCTAACAATTCAAACGAAAAAAAAAAACTAATAAGCCTATTCATTGGCAAAACCAATAAAGCCATCCGCAAGTTAAAACAGCAAAGGAAATCAATACCACTTTTTGTCTCAGCCAGTTGAAAAGAAGTAGCAAGAAGAGATCTCCAATGGTCATCATAAATCAAAGAGGACTTGTAAGAACTCTTACATGAATGGACCAAACATCGAATTAAATTAAAGAGGTTGAGACAGGATTCAGAATTATGATCAATTTTGATACCATTATGAGGCTTTTCATAGAGTTACCAACGATATGAAATAAGTTCCATGTTTTCGGCTTATCATTCATGAAAGGAATGTTTAGAATATGGTTTTTTTTAAATTACAAAAATCCAATCGATCGAGTTATCGTAATTCACAATAGTTTAAATGTTAAATAAGTTTGAATCGGTCCTTAAAACTCTAATGTCATAATTTTTTAAGTCATAACTTTATTACCTTTTATTATAATAATAATAATAATTATTATTATTATTATTATTATTATTATTATTATTATATATATATATATATTTATTTATTTATTTATTTATTTATTTATTAGGCATGTGGTAATCCCTTAATTGATCTGACTAATGATCAAATGTTTAATTAGATCATTCCTTAATTCGATTCAATCTAATACGAAAACTCTTTGAGGAATTTTAACTTGAGCAAAGAGGAATCTCAATAGTTTGTTATTTCCTCAAGTTTACCTTTTTAGTTAAAATATAACATATACAAAAAAATTATATTCTCGAGATAAGAATATTAAAAATAATTTTTATTAAAATATTAAATAATAATTTAATATATGAAATTATTAAAAATAATAAAAGTAAAAACTATTTTTATTTATAAATAATTATGTATAATTTTGATAGAGAATAAAATGAGAAAGAATCATTTAAATTGATATTAATATATGCCTAGGAGACCAATAAATTTATAATTAAAAATATGAAATTATTATTATTATTATTATTATTATTATTATTATTATTATTATTATGAGAAGAGATAAAAGGAAGATCTAAAAAGATTTAAATAAAAATTATAAATTTAAATAAATTTTATTTAATTAAATAAATATATATTTTTATAAATTTTAATGATGATAAAAGAAAGATCCATATAATTTTAAAGCACAAATGAAATGAACACACCATTGCCTTCCACTCCATTACTCTTCTCCCATCAAAGAGCGTTGGTCCATTACATCCTTTCCTCTATTACGCTCTCGGAAACACTGAATCCTAATTCACCCTCTCATTTAATGGACAAGTGACAAGTTGCTTAAGGATTGATGGACGGACGGACAGCAACATAAATTCGAGGTCCACTTGGATTAAAGAATGACGTGATCGACGACTGTCTTCAAGCTTAAGTCACCGGACAAACAGGTTATTAAATCGCCACGGTCCCAAGCCAGAGAAGCTGCGTCACCATGTTCTTGAGTCGCAAGTATCATCGATCATATTATTCTTCCTTTTTTTTTTTTTTTTTTTTTTTTTTTTTTTTTTTTTGGTAAGTAATATTATTATTATTATTATTATTATTATTATTCTTCCTTAACACAAGCCAACCCCAACATGTAGTTAATGCAGGTTTAATTACACAGACAAAAACTGGCCGCCGACCGACATCATTTCGACCCGCTCCGGTTCTGCAGAACCAGGGGTAATGACTCACTTCATGTCGGATCATGACATGCTGAAAACGAAGCCCGAGAATGAACCGAGTCGGAGTATTATTATTCCAAGAAAAATCCAATCCGAATGGGAATGGATACGACTTCCCTTATCCCCTCCTGAAAGCCTTTTAGAACTTAACCGTGGAGGTTTGCACAGTAAAACAGAAGTCGAGGAAAATAGTGTAAATATGGGGTGGGGGTGTGTAGAGAGAATTAGATATTAGAGTTACCATATATGATTAAAAATAATAATAATAAAGATAAGACCAGTGAGAAGAAATATATACTCGAAGGAGGGATGATTTAGATAATCGATATCATGAGACTGTTCCTTTTGATGCTTACAAACATCAATATGATAAATCATTGATTTCTTACAAATAGAGAAATAATCTCTATTTCTCTATTTGTAAGAAAATATTTTGTATATATATCTAATGCAACATAATTTATTAAGTCATATTATATTGGTGGCCATATGTGAAAGCTGCAAAAGGATGCTTTTACCCTTATGAAATGGCATGGCCGGGTAGAAAAAAAAAAAAAAAAATGAAAAATCGAGATAGATATCATTCGAGTTAGTAAAAACTAAATATATCAAATTATCTATCTAAATGAGGCGGAAGACATAGATCAGATTACTATTTAAATAAAGATAAAAATCTACCAAAAATGATCGAATGATCAACCCACAAATATATATAATACATAAAGTTGGTTTCTATTCATAATTTAGGTTAAAAACCAACCCATGGTAAGGTAGGTTTACTAGTGATGGGGTATCAGGGATGATAACATTAAATCTGCTTGATTCGAATTACTATTTTTTTTAATTACTAATAATTATATGAATAGAAAAACAAAATATTTATTGCTATTTATTTGTTCAGAAAAATATTAACATAGCGAAGAATCAAATTTATATTGGATATTATTACGAACGCACAGAACATATGTCTCCTCCTCATTCTTAGGCTCGATAGGAGGAGGAGGAGGAAGAGGAGGAGGAGGATTCGAGTGCCGCTCCTGACGGTGGGGCCTCACCGTCGGGCACCACCGTGGGTCACCTGAGTGGGCGGCGGCTCCCACGCCACATCGCCGGAAGAGAAGAAGACAAAAGCCGAGCAGGTACGTTAAGGGGGGGATGGGCGTCTGCGGGCCCCGGAATCCACATCGTACGGCCGAGATCGAGAGTGTTGTCCCGGGGCGGGGGGACGCGTGGGCGACCCGGCGCCTACGGCCGCTTCCGCCGTTGGTGGCGTACAGCCTCGCAGTTAATGGGAGGAGATCGCGAGATCTTCTGCCTTTTTGGTGGTTTGTGGCGTCGACGTCACCCGCTTTCATCGAAGAGGAGCCTCCTGTTACTCCACGAAGAATGACCTCACGGATCTTTTGGGACCATGGAGAGGGATGAAGGCAGGGAGGGAGGGAGGAGGACGAGCTCGTCGCTGCATGTGGTGACACCGCATTCACGCCTCCTCCATCCGGATCTGGCAGGAGAGCACTGCGGATTGACGGTGCAGGTGAATGTCTGATTGCGATGGAAGAAGACGAAGATGGAGTCGTTTGCGTTCCTGAGGATTGACACCAGGGCCCACCCGGTAGGACCCGCTTCCACGGTCAATTTAAATTCTGATTATGTGTGGTGACGTGTTAATACCATTTATTCGCAAAATCTGTGTTGAGCTCATAGTTTTTTATTTTTCGAAATCAGAATATTTTAGTGATAGATTGTATACAAATTAAAGATTTGATCAAATACCTAACTATAAACTCCTATATTCCTTTCGCTCTAATATATATATATATATATATATATATATAATGATGTATCTATATATATATATATATATAATGATGTATCGAATCTACTTGATTCGAGGGTACAAATCTTATTTGATTAACCTCAAAAGAAATAAGCTGACTAAATCAATATCTTCTTGGGATCAAATATTATTTTCTGATTTATATCATTCGATATCACAAAGAAAATACCGATTTATACGATCTGGTATTAATTTTGGGACAGACCAGTGTGAGTTGTGGATGAGCACCAAAATCTAAAAGCTCGGGGGACACCTAAAAAGTCGACGTCGGGACCACTAAGGAGGGCCCCTTTTCACATGGCCAACTAAAATTTTACTTGTTGGGTTTGGTTCCTCCTCTCTCATCGCATTCTCTCGTATCGCACAATATTATCGTGAATATATATATATATATATATATATATATATATATATATATATATATATATATATATAATATTTATATTTTTGATTTTTTTTTCAATGGATGTCTTTAATTTTATTATTATTTTAAACAGTATAAAACACTATGAATGTTATTGAGAAACTAAGTGACATCATATTGTATTTTCTTTTGTTGTCATTGCTCGTATATCATTATAATTTCATATTTGTAGACTTATAATTGGCTCGGTTGAGATTAAGAGTCCATTTGGATTATTTATAGTATTTTTAAGTAGTTTTTATACTATTTTTTATCATGATGATAATAATACTATAAAAAACTAATTATTTATTTATTTATGTGACGTTATTTTTATTATAAATATCTATTTGAATAATAGTATAATATATCAAATACTTTCTAGTATGCTCGGATTCTATTTAGTTCATTTATAGTGTTTTTAAGTAGATTTTACAGTTATTTTATTGTGATGATCAAAAAATTTTAATAGGTCAAAAACAGATAAAGAAATTTTTAAGTATTTTTTAGAAAAATCACCCTACGTGTGTGTGGTGATGGTTCAGATCGATACAATAACTTATGCTATTTAATGTCACTATATATATATATATATATATATATATATATATATATATATATATATATATATATATATATATATATATATATATATATATATATATATCAAGTAATAATCTAATATTAGTTCTTGATAAGATAGACACTTATTGGCTCCGTATTTGGACCATTGTGCTTGTACATATCATAAATGCTAGATAGATAATAATGGTTTCGTTAATTCACAAAACAATCTACCAAAATAATCGTTAATAAAGATCACACAAAATAACAATCTACCAAAGGGATATGATCTTACAATAGTAGCATAAATCATATTTTAGTAGGAGCTTCATGACATCTTGGCTAATGTGAAGATGTAAGTTAGCTTGCTTGGTTGATAACATGGTGTTAAGATAGAATCCCAATTTTGTCATTTACCTTTACAAAATGTTACTATAAGCCCAAGTCGAACAAGATTTGGACGTCAGGAAAGAGTCTATAAGGGGTTGAGGTAGACTTATCTTGCAAATGCAAATTCCTATGGGCTCACATGAGAAGAAGCATGCATATCATGCCATAATGAAATAGTTAATATCAAAGTTATTTAGGCTTCCAGTAAGTGCATGAGTCATGGATTTCTAATCACAATATATTCTTCACTTTGGATCGAGATACATTTAAACAAAGAGAAAAAGAAAACTACTGAAATGCATTCATATTTAAGTCCATTTCTTTCACCCATGCTCAATGTAGATGGAAAAGCATATTAGAAGAACAAGAAGCACACCATCAAGTCATCCCGTTGAGCATATCACTGAATTTGACAGATCTAACAAACTCATGGTGTGTGCTTACACAACCATCTTTTTAAGAAGAAATCACAAACGACGCACAACATAAACATTGATCCCAAAAACACGATCATGATGTTGACTATATTGTGACCAAGGCCCAGTCATTCTATTAATCCAACATGTACAATCAAAAGGAAATTATACTATAAACAACAATAAGACACCTTAAAAAAAACCTTTTAAAAACAATCTTGATCATAAGCTGAAGAAATAGTTGAGTATGTATATAGCAATTCGAGTCTATCCATCCACAAACTTATCGCAAGGGCATGAGCCGATATCTGTGCAGTTATGGAACAGTTTCCTGCGCTATGTCCTCTGATCCTTTATCAGGAGTAGATGCCCCTTGAGAGGCCTCAGGAGGTTCAGGTCTGAACATATCATCATTTTCCAGTTTTGATAGTTTCTCTTTAGATGCTCCTTTGAGCAAGTCGACAACTTCAAGCACTGTAGGCCTCTTTTCGGGGCTGTTCTGTGCACAAAAGAGTGCAACAAGCACCACTCGTGTCAGTTCTGCTTCCACGTAGTTTCCATTGAGCTTTGGGTCCGCTATCTCATTGAATTTTCTTTCTCTAGCTAAAGGGAGAGCCCATTCTGTGATTGATAATTTCATAGTTGCGCTAAGTTTCTCGACTGGCCTTTTTCCACAGACAAGCTCTAAGAGGAGTACGCCAAGACTATACACATCTGAACTCTCTGAGGCCTTCCCGGATGAGACGTACTCAGGTGCAAGATAGCCAAGGTTGCTTTTTACATCAGTCGTGGCATCAGTTGCACCATCAGGAATTAGCTTTGCAAATCCAAAATCAGCAAGTCGTGCCTGAAAATCCATGTCTAGCAGAACATTGCTTGCTTTAATGTCCTGGTGGATGATATGGGGTGTTGCCCGGTGGTGAAGGTAGCTAAAACAAGAAAACACAATCAAATAGTATTCAGACAACTAAACTCAGAGAACAGTTTATTTGAGTTGATAGACCTACGCGATCCCCTCAGCTGATCCTATTGCAGTGGACATCCTCCTACCCCAGTCAAGGATGCACTCTGCTGAGTAATGACCATGAAGATGTGAATGCAGACTCAGGTTTGGCATATAGTCATACACTATGAGGTGCTCCTTCCCTTCAGCACAGTATCCTCGTAGACTCAAAAGGTTCTTATGCCTTACTCTACCCAGAACCTCAATCTCAACAGCAAATTCTTGCTCAGCTTGATGACTCCAAACTTTCAATCTTTTAACAGCAATCTGCAAAAAGATGGCACTAGATTAAGGTAAGCAGTTGTGATGACAAGGGATTGCTGAAACATAAAAGGGATGAGAAAAGTCACATTATTATGCAGCTCACAGGAAGGTAGTAGATAGAATATAAATCACTGAACAGAATGTACAACTTGTAGGTTATACAAAGAAACATGGATACTGTAGACTGATAGCTTTAAATTCAAAAATAGTTGAAACCAATTGTGCATCATAAACTACACTAAAAATCTAGAAAGCAACCATAAATTAGTTAAGGGATTATTAAGAGGCCGGTTAGAAGTCCTAGTGAAGATATTTTTTTATTCTAATGTAAACCCATGCATGCTGGCCTTGAGTTCACTTGCACTTTGTGATATATCATCTGGGGTTCTTACTTCAATATACATAAGAATTGTCAAACTTGAGTAACTCATCAAGGGGTCTAATAAATTTGTGGGAGCTGAACATGATTGACATAGAGATCCAATGCAATAAGTTTCTGGAAGTATACGTAGAGTTTGTGATAAAATAACAGCTTTCTCACTCAAAAAAGTGATACTCTTGATGGTTAAATGTTTTTGTGATACCATTAACTGCTCCACCTTTTGTGTTAATATTTAAAGTATCTTTACTACGTTTGATGTTAAGGCATCAATGTGGTCCTATGTTATAAGACCTTCATGATTACAACAACAAGTCAAAATGTTCCAACGATTTGGGGTTAGTTGCATCAATTTTGTGCTACCATTGAGTTGTGAAAAAAACAATATGCTTAGATAGATTCAAAACATTTAAATATTTATTTATGACTTTTTAGTAAAGTTTCTTTAAGTCTCCCTCTAACTTTCGTCATACCACTAATATTTATTATCTTACCTCTTATAACTACATCTATGGTTATTCTTAGTGCATGCACATATCATCTTAAATAATTATTCATCGTTATATCCTCTATGAGAATACACTTAATTGTCTATGCACGAAAATATTTTTCCAACTTTCCTATACATATCCATTTCAACATCCTTATCATTTTAAGTTTGCTTCTCTTAGCCGCCCAAGATATCTATAAAACATCCTTGGACTGACATATATATTATAAAAAAAGATATGGGACCGTCATGCTTGGTAATGTAATATTTCCTCCTAACTTCGTTTCTGCTCATCAAATTTCTTAGCTTCAAAAATCAATATATGAATAATATAAATTCGTCTTGACAAATATATATTCAACAGTATCAAATTTATACTGCACTTGATGTTCATCACATCTGTATCTATGTGCAAATGAACATCCTAGCATCAAGCTAATAAAACAATACGTTAAGACATCTCAATGTCTTTGGTAACCCAAAGACCATCCTAATCAAGTTTACAAGCATGATGGTCTAATTATACATTCCAAAGGCAATTGATTTTATTATATTCCAACACTCCTACATCAAGACGATCCGTAGGATCTTCACCATTTATATAGGGTGTCCTTTCATCAAAACAAGATATCGTATATAAACAAGGTATCTGATACATTCTGAGAGAAATATTGAGAGGCAAATAGTTAAGTTAAAATGAGAAATATGATTTATGAGTAAAAAGGAACTAAATGAGTACTATAAACTGATATAAGGTAAAATCTTCAAACAATGTAGCACAAATAAGTGCATGAATAGAAAATATTATTGGCAGATCAAAATTCATCTGACCACAGAATTCAGGCAACAATTCATGACCAAATCATGAAGGATATACCCCCCATAAGATTCAACAAAAAAATAAATGAGTTACATGCTAAAGAATTTAAATGAAAATTGGAAAAGTAAGCAAATTAATCATCATAAAAAGAACAAATGAACAAGTATAGCGAAACAACTCACAAGCAATGGGTTTCATGCAAAATCAGCATAGGTATCTTCAATTGGAAACATAGGAAAAACAAGTATGAGGTTTTAACTTCCTAGACAGGTACTTTGTGAGCTGGCATTTCAAAATTTAGTAGTTACAAGAACAAGGCATCAATCAAGTACATAGCCAATTTTCATTCTGAGGATTCAGCATTTAATAGCCTATGTTATGTCCACAGTAGTCCACAATTGATCGCCAAGATGAATAGGAAGAGATTTTAACATTGAAAATCGAATCAATGAACAATTGATCCAAAATTCTCAACAACGATAATCAAGCATGACTAAAAAATTTCTCTGATTTATTTTTTAAAGAAAAATGACTACATAACTGATTGTCATATCCATGGATACTTCAATGATATGAAACAAGTGGAGAAAGGATGAAAAAAATGTTTCAATTAAATGATAAAGCATCTCGTTGTCACTTGAAGAAAACCATCACAACTTGAGTGGTTCTTCCGATTTATTGACAAAAACACAATATGGCATATCTAGTACCATCACAACTCAAGTGGTTCTTCCAATTTATTGACAATAATACATTCTCCTGAACACATTGACAAATTTTATTCAGGTATGCTAGAAAAAGAAGAGTTTCAACCTCAAAATAGATTATCAATCGAAAGGCAATCAATTCATGAACTACAGAGGTATGCTGTAGGAGAATGATACACAGTTTATGTAAATTCACTCTGTGAAGACTCAAGTGTAAGACATATTATTCATTGCTTCTATCATGTTGCTGAAGAAATTCATCAAGGAAACATAAGAACACTGTATTCAAATATAGAGGAGGAAGTATCAAAATAACTATTAAGGACCTGAGCCTCTAAATTGACCCGTCTATGGGATGATCAGATAATCAATCGAAAATTAAAACAACATCTATATCATGGAGTTTCACCCGGAAAAGATTGAAATTTGTGACTTCTATAACTTCCTAATTTCTTGACCAATTTGATCTTTCTACAGGTTCAAAGATCCAGCGACTGCAACTAAGAACCAATATAACTATAGAATCCAACAAAAGAGCATCACGCTTTCAGAAAGACAAACATGAGACGGGAAGATGAACAATACCTGAGATCCATCCCAGAGTTGACCCCAATACACACTGCCAAATCGCCCTTCACCTAGTTTGTTGTCGTAATTGAAATTGTTCGTCGCCGAGCTCAGTTCCTTCAGAGAGAAAATCCTCCACGAGGTGGAATCCTTCCTCCTCCGCTCCCCCCTGCAAAACCCAAAAAATTATTTTTTACACAATCAAACCAAAGAAAAAGCACTAAATTCGCAACCCGCTCCTCATCAAACCAATCAAAAGCAACAAAGCTGAAATCTTTTTGCTCATCCACCCATCAAGACCCATCCTTTCTTACATCATCCTTCCTCACATCTGACAACCGATCAAGTCAAAGGAAATCGAGAGCGTACCAAGAAGCCCGTCCGCAGCAGAAGGAGAAGAAAGACATCGGAGGAACCCCGGGATCCTTCCACCAAAGAAACAAAAAGAAAGCGCACGACAGAAGTCACCTCCTCCGCTCCTCAACTCGATCGCATCCAGCTTCGATCGACGAAACGGTGAAGGAAGAGGTTGGAAGATGGATTAAACGGAAGGCAGAGCAAGAAGGGAAAGCTTTGGGAAGGCAGATTGAGTACGTATTGAAGCGGTGGGGAAGACCACGACGACGGGGAGAGAACAACAGCTCACCAGACACGAGAGCCTTTACGGCTATTCCCCTCCGTTGGGATCCCGTCCAATGGTCCAACGCACCGACTCGAACCGAACGGTTTATATTTAAAGTAGTAGGTGGGACCCGTCCTAGTTTACGGCTCTGATATCGGACCTTATTTTTTCGGATCGGTTGGCGGGGAACGGCTAAGATGTCTTCATAGTCTAAAGATAAGTATGATCAACTTTATAAATAATACAGTTCTCTATTTTTATTTTTATATAATTAATTAAGTCGTTATGTTCACTGTTGAAAACTTTATATATATATATTTTAACTTATTTTTTTCCCATAATACTTGTGTCAAAGTTCTGATAAATTAATCTTAAAAGAAAAAATTATATATATATATATATATATATATATATATATATATATATATATATGTATGTATTGTTAGGATCAAGAGCACTAAGAGGGGGGGGGTGAATTAGTGCAGCGGAAAACCTTCTACGATAAAAATCGTGTTCGTTCGATAAAAGTGATTTCGGTAGGAAAGTCGATTCGTAAATCACTTTAACTTTTGATTAAGCGAGATGCAGCAAAGATATAAGTGCAGTTTACAGTTATGGTTCAAATCAGATAGTAGGCGCAAACTGAAATATGATATTCGTACGAAAAAACTGATTTACGTCTAAATGCTGATTCGTAAATCACTTGATTAAGCGAGATACAGTTATATAATATCCCTCACTTTTGAAAATTATTAATAAGGATTTATATGTAAATTGGAGGACCTATATGTAAATATAGAAATTTCAAGGACTAAACTGTTAAGTTGTAAAAAAAAAAAAATAAAGAAAACTGAAAATTTCGGTTTTATCCCACCGCCTCCCACGCGAGAAATAGAGAGAAGCGGTGGGGCGAGGGGAGAAGAAGAAGAGAAGTTGAGGGAGAAGAGAAGAAAAGAAGAAGAGGAGGGAAAAGAAGAGATTAGGGAGAAGAGGGAGAAGAGAAGAAAAGAAGAAGAAGAAGAAGAAGAGAGGGAAGATGGAGAGGAGAGAGAGAGAGAGGTAGCAGCTGCAGCTAGGGCTGCAGCACCTCTGTTTCCCGCAGGTGGAAACAGAGGAGAGGATGTGTGGGGCGTTGGGGAGGAAAAGGGAAGAGGAAGAAGAAGAAGAAGAAGAAGAAGAAGAAGAGAGGAGGATAGCTGTGGCGAGGCTGCAGCGAGGAGGTGTGTGGCGTTGGGGAGGAAAAAGGAAGAGGAGAAGAAGAGAAGGAGAAGAGAGGGAAGAGGGAGAGGAGCGAGAGGTGGCAGCAGCTAGGGCTGCAGCACCTCTGTTTCCTGCAGGTGGAAACAGAGGAGAGGTGTGGGGCGTTCGAAGAGGAGAAGAAGAAGAAGAGGAAGAGAAGAGGAAGAGGAAGCAGGAGAAGAGGTTGTGATACCTCTGTTTCCTGCAGAGGAAACAGAGGAGAGGGTGTGTGTGACGCTGGGGAGGAGGAGGGAAGAAGAAGAGGAGAAGAAGAAGAGAAGGGAAAGGAGGAGCTGCGGCTGCGGCGGTGGAATCTGCAGCTGGAAGAGAAGAGGAAGAGATGGTGAGGAAGAAGAGAAGAAGTAGAAGCGGGTGAAGAGGCAGCACCTCTGTTTCCTGCAGGAGGAAACAGAGGAAAGGAGGTGCTGTTCGTCGGGGAGAAGAAGGAGAGGAAGAAGAGAAGGGAAAGAAGGGGCTGCGGCTGCGGCGATGGCAGCTGCAGTTGGAAGAGAAGAAGGAGAGGAAGATGAGCAGGGGAGGAAGAAGAGGCTGTGGCTGTGGCTGAGGCTGCGACTGCAGCAGTGCAGCTGGGAAAGAAGAGAAGGAAAGGAAGAAGAAGAGAAAGGAAAAGGGAAGAAGAGAGGAAGAGGAGAAGGGGAGGCAGCTGTGGCAGTGGCAGTTGTAGCTGGAAGAGAAGGAGAGGAAATAGAGCAGGGGAGGAAGAAGAGGCTACGGTTGTGGTGGCTGCGGCCATGGCTGTGACTGCGACTGCGGCAGTTGCAGCTGGGAAAGAAAGAAAGGAAAGGGAAAAAAGGGGCTGCGGACGGTAATGCGGCCGCAGTGGCAGCGACTGCGTATGCAGTAGTTATGTCTGCGAGAGAAGGGAGCAAGGAAGTAGTACAGTGGAAGGGGCTGCGGTTGTGACAGCAGCTGCGGTTGTGATAGCAGCTGCAGTCGTGACTACGACTGTGGTAGTGGCAGCGGCGATGGCTGCAACAACTGTGTTTGAAAAAGAAAACGAAGGAATGAGAGTAAGAGAGAGCAGGTGGCTATGCCTCTATGTTCTGCATGAGCTGCAATTGTGGAGGAAAAAGAAAAGACATGTAGAAAACGAAACAGAGAGAGAGGACACGGAGGAAAAGTAGAAGGATTTGGGCTGGCACACTCTTTGGATCTTTGTATCGAAATCTTTGAAAGGCAAGTTTCCTGATCGTTTCTCCTGTAATTATTCTAATCTTTCCTATTGCAAGTATCCTGATCTTTCCTCACTGCAATTTTATCTCTATATTTGCTTTGAATATGAGGAACTTTGAATTGTTCTAGCCTTGCACTTGATATATCTCCTGTTTAGATGTAACGATTCGAATCTGTGCAACTTCCAAGATTCTGACCTTTCTACCTTGTTATGATTATAACTTCATGTATTGACATCTGATTTGGACAAAACTTATTTGATCAGAATATAGACTCATAAACCTTTGTTTTGATAGCTTATTTTAAGAATTCGGAGTAAGTTTGTCTGCCCAAACTTCTGTTTCAAATGAGCCTTCAGCTTCTGCAAAATAGGGATCGTAATTTCTGACCTTTTGATACTGAACTACTTATAAGTCCCTGTTACAAACATTAATTTATTCAAAGCTTATTTCATTGGAAACTAGACTCATAGATTTTTCTTTTGATATATGGATTGAAAGATTTGGAATCCAAACACCTGCCCAGTTATCTGTTGAATATGACATTATGAATTCTGCCAAACAGAGATTTTGTTCTACGACCCTTGTTTACCAAATTATTTGTAACTCTCTCTATTGGACAGTTCAATTCATATGAAGCCTGTCTTATCTGAAAGTATAATCCAATGATATATTTATGAGTAAATTGGAGCACGATTGATAGTTTGAATCATTTGTTCAATGTGCCTCTTGTATTCTGCCAGAAATCGAGCTTTGGTCGATTTCTAATATTCTAGTTTCATTCCTTTGGAAATTGATATCCTTTAGCTTTCTTATTCAATTGAGCTTTATATTACTGCTTTGAATTCTTGTATGCTCTTGTCCTTAAAGTTATTTGCATTCTTGAAAACTATTGTGTAACGTTTTTGCTATATCGTATTGACTCATTTAGGCACATGTGTATCCCATTGTTCCGCATTTGCTTTCGATACGTGCCTATTCCATTTCCTTTCAAAATCCGAATATCATTGTGAAAGATTATTGCTTACTTCGTATTGACTCGAAAAGGCACATGTACGTTTTGTTGTTCCGCGTGTGCTTCCGATATATGCTACTTATTGATAAAACTGCCCTCTTGTACTCTGGTGTTTGTGGGATTGTCTGGACCTTTGCCAGAAATGGTAAAGGGTGTTATTCTGGACCTTTGCCAGAAATGGTAAAGGGTGTTATTCTGGACCTTTGCCAGAAATGGTAAAGGGTATGTGCTTAGAGCCTGCGATGCTCTGCCAGCCCCCTCTGGCTTCACCTAGACGTGGGTGGATGGAGCTCCCAGACGTGGGAGACTTCTGTCAGGTGGTCATTCAGAAATGGATGAATCACATTCTGACTGAGATCCCACTACACCTTCTATATGTTTGATATGATATCCAGAGCTTTGGTTATGTGTTTCGGTACATGCTTTGGATAAGAATGATATGATTGCAACGTCAAAGACGACGTTTGAGCTTCTGTACGGTATTTGTCATTGATATGCTCTGAAAAGTTTCATTCAGTGTTGATATGCTTCGAAATGTTCCATATGCCGTTGATATGCTCCGGAACATTTCATACGCCATTGATAAGCTCCGAAACATTTCATTTGTTATTGATATGCTTCGAAATGTTCCATATGCCATTGATATGCTCCGGAACAATTCATATGCCATTGATAAGCTCCGATATGTTTCATTTGTTATTGATATGGTCCGAAATGTACCATTTGCCATTGATATGCTCCGGAACATCTCGTACGCTATTGATATGCTCCAATTACTCTGTGCTCCATTTGTTATGAATCAAATATGTTTTGAATGACATGATACATATGATTTCGTATCTAATGAAATGGTATCCTTGAGAATTCTTGTATTCTGCCTTGCATTATGATACCTTACTTGTTTGAAACCATTCCTTTTGTTCTGAATATGCTTTGTCACTTGCTGAGCTGTTTTTAGCTCATTCCGTTGTTATATAAATCTTTCAGGTCAGCTTGTCACCATTTGAGATGTTTGATTTGGGCTGAGGTAGTGGATAGCTATTCAGAATTATGGGCAAGTCTTGTTGGTTGTTATGCTATTGTTGTATAAGCATATTTTGTATGTAATGAAATGTTGTTGATGAATCGAAATGGATATACTGTGTAAAAGTGTTAGAAGATCTCTCTTATTTGGAATTTTGGAATGTTAAGTCTAACTTATGACGATATGAACTTGTGGTGAATAGTTGGAGTTCTGATTGGATAATTTATTTAGCTTGTGGATTTATAAATGTTGTTCGTGTTTGTCAAGTTAGCTTGGGTTGCCATAAATGTGAATTATCAAGTGATGTGATATATGATTATAAACTGCACAGGTTTTATAGATGTGAATTTGATAGAATGTTTTCAGTGTCCTCAAATGTTAGTCTGGATCCTGGATTGGTTTGTGATGAAATTGTTTTAATATTATGGATAATTTTTTGAGGGGGCGTGACAGAGGTGGTATCAGAGCATGGTTTGAGGATCATTGAAATATTTGATATGTTAACGTGCAAAATATATTGAGGTCTAATGAACTATAGTGATTGGTGGAAATTTTCTTTGATGTATTTTAAGAATCAAGGATGATGAGGTAATTTGGTCCTCCTACTTCATTTGGTTTTGATTAATTAAATGGGATGAAAGCGGTAATCGAGGATATTGAATCAGAGTGGCACAGCAGAAGCATGGTGGACCTAATTTCATTGGTGGTAGAAAAAACGGATGATGCAAACAAAGAAGATATTTGATGTACAAAATTATTCTGATAATAAAAAATATTCTTTTGCCACCTTATATTTGAAGTAGAGGCTGATCATTAATGGCAAAAATGAAAAGAATTTTTGGAGATCAGTGACAAGAATGATAAGGACAAGTTTAGCAATAAAAATATGATTGGAAATGAATCAGAAAGTAATAACAAGAGGGTCAAGACATTTGGATTTGAAAAAGGAAGCCACCATAAAAAAAAAAAAAACTTAATCATGTGTGAATTGCAGGTTAAATTATGAAACAAGTTTGTGCTTTCGGGTGACTGGAGTCTATTTTGCTTGTAGAAAGTTGGATCATAAAATAAAAGACTGCCCCTTGAACAAAAAGAAAGTGTCACTGCCTCATAAATCATCAGCCCATGTCAGAGTGTATACTATCACTGAATATGATTCTGAAACTTCTGAAGTAGTGGTCGAAGGTATTATTCAGGTTTATGAAAGAATGCAAATATTTGTTTGACCATGGGTCTCATCTATGATTTGATTTGGAATATTTTGCCTATCACTTGGGTATTCAGCCTAGACCACTAGCATTATATGCTATATGTAAATACGATCATTGGAGATTCCCTGATAATGAACTTGAATCTGGTCCTCTTGTCTGATTTTTATTGGAGAACTTGAACTTTTGCTGATTTAGTTCTCCTAGAGATTTGGAGTTTTGATATTATACTTGGTATGGATTGGCTATCTTCCTATCATACCAGTATGGATTGGTATATAACAAATGATCACTTTTTGCATATTTGATCAACCGATCTTTTATTTTGAGGGTATTGGATATGATTTATCTCCTTGCCTAATGTATCCCAAAATGATTTGCCTGAATTACCTCCAAAACGTGACTTTGCTTTTGATTTGGTCCTTGGGATAATCCCAATATCTAAGTCTCTCTACACAATGATATCATTTGAGTAAGTGGAATTAGAAAAGCAACCACAAGGACTATTAAATAAGGATTTTATTTGGCTTAATATTTCATCATGGGGTGCTCTGGTGTTAGTTAAAAAGATGGATGGAACATTGAGACTTTACATTAATTTTAGACAATTGAATCAGGTGACAAAAAAAAAACGAGTATTTTCTGAAGTAACGACTTGCTTGATTTACTGTAGGGTGCACAAGTATTTTTAGAAATTGATCGAAGGTCGGGTTGCCGTCTATTGAGGATCAAGGAGGAGAATATTTCGATCATTCTTGGATAATTGTGTCATTATATTGTATTGATGAAATTATTTGAGAGTAGGAGGAGGAAATAAGGATAACATAATCCTCATCTTTTCATCGATTGAGCTATGATAAATTTAGAGAACTAAATTTTCTTTTAAGGAGGGGAGAGTGTAATATCCCTCACTTTTGAAAATTATTAATAAGGATTTATATGTAAATTGGAGGACCTACATGTAAATATAAAAATTTCAAGGACTAAACTGTTAAATTGTAAAAAGAAAAAAGAAAAAAAGAAAACCAAAAATTTCGGTTTTATCCCACCGCCTCCCACGCTCTCTCTGTTTCCCGCAGGTGGAAACAAAGAGAAGCGGTGGGGCGAGGGGAGAAGAAGAAGAGGAGTTGAGGGAGAAGAGAAGAAAAGAAGAAGAGGAGGGAAAAGAAGAGATTAGGAAGAAGAGGGAGAAGAGAAGAAAAGAAGAAGAAGAAGAAGAAGAAGAAGAGAGGGAAGATGGTGAGGAGAGAGAGAGAGAGGTAGCAGCTGCAGCTAGGGCTGCAGCACCTCTGTTTCCCGCAGGTGGAAACAGAGGAGAGGATGTGTGGGGCGTTGGGGAGGAAAAGGGAAGAGGAAGAGGAAGAAGAAGAAGAAGAAGAAGAAGAAGAAGAAGAAGAGAGGAGGATAGCTGTGGCGAGGCTGCAGCGAGGAGGTGTGTGGCGTTGGGGAGGAAAAAGGAAGAGGAGAAGAAGAGAAGGAGAAGAGAGGGAAGAGGGAGAGGAGCGAGAGGTGGCAGCAGCTAGGGCTGCAGCACCTCTGTTTCCTGCAGGTGGAAACAGAGGAGAGGTGTGGGGCGTTCGAAGAGGAGAAGAAGAAGAAGAGGAAGAGAAGAGGAAGAGGAAGCAGGAGAAGAGGTTGTGATACCTCTGTTTCCTGCAGAGGAAACAGAGGAGAGGGTGTGTGTGACGCTGGGGAGGAGGAGGGAAGAAGAAGAGGAGAAGAAGAAGAGAAGGGAAAGGAGGAGCTGCGGCTGCGGCGGTGGAATCTGCAGCTGGAAGAGAAGAGGAAGAGATGGTGAGGAAGAAGAGAAGAAGTAGAAGCGGGTGAAGAGGCAGCACCTCTGTTTCCTGCAGGAGGAAACAGAGGAAAGGAGGTGCTGTTCGTCGGGGAGAAGAAGGAGAGGAAGAAGAGAAGGGAAAGAAGGGGCTGCGGCTGCGGCGATGGCAGCTGCAGTTGGAAGAGAAGAAGGAGAGGAAGATGAGCAGGGGAGGAAGAAGAGGCTGTGGCTGTGGCTGAGGCTGCGACTGCAGCAGTGCAGCTGGGAAAGAAGAGAAGGAAAGGAAGAAGAAGAGAAAGGAAAAGGGAAGAAGAGAGGAAGAGGAGAAGGGGAGGCAGCAGTGGCAGTGGCAGTTGTAGCTGGAAGAGAAGGAGAGGAAATAGAGCAGGGGAGGAAGAAGAGGCTACGGTTGTGGTGGCTGCGGCCATGGCTGTGACTGCGACTGCGGCAGTTGCAGCTGGGAAAGAAAGAAAGGAAACGGGAAAAAAGGGGCTGCGGACGGGAATGCGGCCGCAGTGGCAGCGACTGCGTATGCAGTAGTTATGTCTGCGAGAGAAGGGAGCAAGGAAGTAGTACAGTGGAAGGGGCTGCGGTTGTGACAGCAGCTGCGGTTGTGATAGCAGCTGCAGTCGTGACTACAACTGTGGTAGTGGCAGCGGCGATGGCTGCGACAACTGTGTTTGAAAAAGAAAACGAAGGAATGAGAGTAAGAGAGAGCAGGTGGCTATGCCTCTATGTTCTGCATGAGCTGCAATTGTGGAGGAAAAAGAAAAGACATGTAGAAAACGAAACAGAGAGAGAGGACACGGAGGAAAAGTAGAAGGATTTGGGCTGGCACACTCTTTGGATCTTTGTATCGAAATCTTTGAAAGGCAAGTTTACTGATCGTTTCTCCTGTAATTGTTCTAATCTTTCCTATTGCAAGTATCCTGATCTTTCCTCACTGCAATTTTATCTCTATATTTGCTTTGAATATGAGGAACTTTGAATTGTTCTAGCCTTGCACTTGATATATCTCCTGTTTAGACGTAACGATTCGAATCTGTGCAACTTCCAAGATTCTGACCTTTCTACCTTGTTATGATTATAACTTCATGTATTGACATCTGATTTGGACAAAACTTATTTGATCAGAATATAGACTCATAAACCTTTGTTTTGATAGCTTATTTTAAGAATTCGGAGTAAGTTTGTCTGCCCAAACTTCTGTTTCAAATGAGCCTTCAGATTCTGCAAAATAGGGATCGTAATTTCTGACCTTTTGATACTGAACTGCTTATAAGTCCCTGTTACAAACATTGATTTATTCAAAGCTTATTTCATTGGAAACTAGACTCATAGATCTTTCTTTTGATATATGGATTGAAAGATTTGGAATCCAAACACCTGCCCAGTTATCTGTTGAATCTGACATTATGAATTCTGCCAAACAGAGATTTTGTTCTACGACCCTTGTTTACCAAATTATTTGTAACTCTCTCTATTGGACAGTTCAATTCATATGAAGCCTGTCTTATCTGAAAGTATAATCCAATGATATATTTATGAGTAAATTGGAGCACGATTGATAGTTTGAATCATTTGTTCAATGTGCCTCTTGTATTCTGCCAGAAATCGAGCTTTGGTCGATTTCTAATATTCTGGTTTCATTCCTTTGGAAATTGATATCCTTTAGCTTTCTTATTCAATTGAACTTTATATTACTGCTTTGAATTCTTGTATGCTCTTGTCCTTAAAGTTATTTGCATTCTTGAAAACTATTGTGTAACGTTTATGCTATATCGTATTGACTCATTTAGGCACATGTGTATCCCATTGTTCCGCATTTGCTTTCGATACGTGCCTATTCCATTTCCTTTCAAAATCCGAATATCATTGTGAAAGATTATTGCTTACTTCGTATTGACTCGAAAAGGCACATGTACGTTTTGTTGTTCCGCGTGTGCTTCCGATATATGCTACTTATTGATAAAACTGCCCTCTTGTACTCTGGTGTTTGTGGGATTGTCTGGACCTTTGCCAGAAATGGTAAAGGGTGTTATTCTGGACCTTTGCCAGAAATGGTAAAGGGTGTTATTCTGGACCTTTGCCAGAAATGGTAAAGGGTATGTGCTTAGAGCCTGCGATGCTCTGCCAGCCCCCTCTGGCTTCACCTAGACGTGGGTGGATGGAGCTCCCAGACGTGGGAGACTTCTGTCAGGTGGTCATTCAGAAATGGATGAATCACATTCTGACTGAGATCCCACTACACCTTCTATATGTTTGATATGATATCCAGAGCTTTGGTTATGTGTTTCGGTACATGCTTTGGATAAGAATGATATGATTGCAACGTCAAAGACGACGTTTGAGCTTCTGTACGGTATTTGTCATTGATATGCTCTGAAAAGTTTCATTCAGTGTTGATATGCTTCGAAATGTTCCATATGCCGTTGATATGCTCCGGAACATTTCATACGCCATTGATAAGCTCCGAAACATTTCATTTGTTATTGATATGCTTCGAAATGTTCCATATGCCATTGATATGCTCCGGAACAATTCATATGCCATTGATAAGCTCCGATATGTTTCATTTGTTATTGATATGGTCCGAAATGTACCATTTGCCATTGATATGCTCCGGAACATCTCGTACGCTATTGATATGCTCCAATTACTCTGTGCTTCATTTGTTATGAATCAAATATGTTTTGAATGACATGATACATATGATTTCGTATCTAATGAAATGGTATCCTTGAGAATTCTTGTATTCTGCCTTGCATTATGATACCTTACTTGTTTGAAACCATTCCTTTTGTTCTGAATATGCTTTGTCACTTGCTGAGCTGTTTTTAGCTCATTCCGTTGTTATATAAATCTTTCAGGTCAGCTTGTCACCATTTGAGATGTTTGATTTGGGCTGAGGTAGTGGATAGCTATTCAGAATTATGGGCAAGTCTTGTTGGTTGTTATGCTATTGTTGTATAAGCATATTTTGTATGTAATGAAATGTTGTTGATGAATCGAAATGGATATACTGTGTAAAAGTGTTAGAAGATCTCTCTTATTTGGAATTTTGGAATGTTAAGTCTAACTTATGACGATATGAACTTGTGGTGAATAGTTGGAGTTCTGATTGGATAATTTATTTAGCTTGTGGATTTATAAATGTTGTTCGTGTTTGTCAAGTTAGCTTGGGTTGCCATAAATGTGAATTATCAAGTGATGTGATATATGATTATAAACTGCACAGGTTTTATAGATGTGAATTTGATAGAATGTTTTCAGTGTCCTCAAATGTTAGTCTGGATCCTGGATTGGTTTGTGATGAAATTGTTTTAATATTATGGATAATTTTTTGAGGGGGCGTGACAGAGGTGGTATCAGAGCATGGTTTGAGGATCATTGAAATATTTGATATGTTAACGTGCAAAATATATTGAGGTCTAATGAACTATAGTGATTGGTGGAAATTTTCTTTGATGTATTTTAAGAATCAAGGATGATGAGGTAATTTGGTCCTCCTACTTCATTTGGTTTTGATTAATTAAATGGGATGAAAGCGGTAATCGAGGATATTGAATCAGAGTGGCACAGCAGAAGCATGGTGGACCTAATTTCATTGGTGGTAGAAAAAACGGATGATGCAAACAAAGAAGATATTTGATGTACAAAATTATTCTGATAATAAAAAATATTCTTTTGCCACCTTATATTTGAAGTAGAGGCTGATCATTAATGGCAAAAATGAAAAGAATTTTTGGAGATCAGTGACAAGAATGATAAGGACAAGTTTAGCAATAAAAATATGATTGGAAATGAATCAGAAAGTAATAACAAGAGGGTCAAGACATTTGGATTTGAAAAAGGAAGCCACCATAAAAAAAAAAAAAAACTTAATCATGTGTGAATTGCAGGTTAAATTATGAAACAAGTTTGTGCTTTCGGGTGACTGGAGTCTATTTTGCTTGTAGAAAGTTGGATCATAAAATAAAAGACTGCCCCTTGAACAAAAAGAAAGTGTCACTGCCTCATAAATCATCAGCCCATGTCAGAGTGTATACTATCACTGAATATGATTCTGAAACTTCTGAAGTAGTGGTCGAAGGTATTATTCAGGTTTATGAAAGAATGCAAATATTTGTTTGACCATGGGTCTCATCTATGATTTGATTTGGAATATTTTGCCTATCACTTGGGTATTCAGCCTAGACCACTAGCATTATATGCTATATGTAAATACGATCATTGGAGATTCCCTGATAATGAACTTGAATCTGGTCCTCTTGTCTGATTTTTATTGGAGAACTTGAACTTTTGCTGATTTAGTTCTCCTAGAGATTTGGAGTTTTGATATTATACTTGGTATGGATTGGCTATCTTCCTATCATACCAGTATGGATTGGTATATAACAAATGATCACTTTTTGCATATTTGATCAACCGATCTTTTATTTTGAGGGTATTGGATATGATTTATCTCCTTGCCTAATGTATCCCAAAATGATTTGCCTGAATTACCTCCAAAACGTGACTTTGCTTTTGATTTGGTCCTTGGGATAATCCCAATATCTAAGTCTCTCTACACAATGATATCATTTGAGTAAGTGGAATTAGAAAAGCAACCACAAGGACTATTAAATAAGGATTTTATTTGGCTTAATATTTCATCATGGGGTGCTCTGGTGTTAGTTAAAAAGATGGATGGAACATTGAGACTTTACATTAATTTTAGACAATTGAATCAGGTGACAAAAAAAAAACGAGTATTTTCTGAAGTAACGACTTGCTTGATTTACTGTAGGGTGCACAAGTATTTTTAGAAATTGATCGAAGGTCGGGTTGCCGTCTATTGAGGATCAAGGAGGAGAATATTTCGATCATTCTTGGATAATTGTGTCATTATATTGTATTGATGAAATTATTTGAGAGCAGGAGGAGGAAATAAGGATAACATAATCCTCATCTTTTCATCGATTGAGCTATGATAAATTTAGAGAACTAAATTTTCTTTTAAGGAGGGGAGAGTGTAATATCCCTCACTTTTGAAAATTATTAATAAGGATTTATATATAAATTGGAGGACCTACATGTAAATATAAAAATTTCAAGGACTAAACTGTTAAATTGTAAAAAGAAAAAAGAAAAAAAGAAAACCAAAAATTTCGGTTTTATCCCACCGCCTCCCACGCTCTCTCTGTTTCCCGCAGGTGGAAACAAAGAGAAGCGGTGGGGCGAGGGGAGAAGAAGAAGAGGAGTTGAGGGAGAAGAGAAGAAAAGAAGAAGAGGAGGGAAAAGAAGAGATTAGGAAGAAGAGGGAGAAGAGAAGAAAAGAAGAAGAAGAAGAAGAAGAAGAAGAGAGGGAAGATGGTGAGGAGAGAGAGAGAGAGGTAGCAGCTGCAGCTAGGGCTGCAGCACCTCTGTTTCCCGCAGGTGGAAATAGAGGAGAGGATGTGTGGGGCGTTGGGGAGGAAAAGGGAAGAGGAAGAGGAAGAAGAAGAAGAAGAAGAAGAAGAAGAAGAAGAAGAGAGGAGGATAGCTGTGGCGAGGCTGCAGCGAGGAGGTGTGTGGCGTTGGGGAGGAAAAAGGAAGAGGAGAAGAAGAGAAGGAGAAGAGAGGGAAGAGGGAGAGGAGCGAGAGGTGGCAGCAGCTAGGGCTGCAGCACCTCTGTTTCCTGCAGGTGGAAACAGAGGAGAGGTGTGGGGCGTTCGAAGAGGAGAAGAAGAAGAAGAGGAAGAGAAGAGGAAGAGGAAGCAGGAGAAGAGGTTGTGATACCTCTGTTTCCTGCAGAGGAAACAGAGGAGAGGGTGTGTGTGACGCTGGGGAGGAGGAGGGAAGAAGAAGAGGAGAAGAAGAAGAGAAGGGAAAGGAGGAGCTGCGGCTGCGGCGGTGGAATCTGCAGCTGGAAGAGAAGAGGAAGAGATGGTGAGGAAGAAGAGAAGAAGTAGAAGCGGGTGAAGAGGCAGCACCTCTGTTTCCTGCAGGAGGAAACAGAGGAAAGGAGGTGCTGTTCGTCGGGGAGAAGAAGGAGAGGAAGAAGAGAAGGGAAAGAAGGGGCTGCGGCTGCGGCGATGGCAGCTGCAGTTGGAAGAGAAGAAGGAGAGGAAGATGAGCAGGGGAGGAAGAAGAGGCTGTGGCTGTGGCTGAGGCTGCGACTGCAGCAGTGCAGCTGGGAAAGAAGAGAAGGAAAGGAAGAAGAAGAGAAAGGAAAAGGGAAGAAGAGAGGAAGAGGAGAAGGGGAGGCAGCAGTGGCAGTGGCAGTTGTAGCTGGAAGAGAAGGAGAGGAAATAGAGCAGGGGAGGAAGAAGAGGCTACGGTTGTGGTGGCTGCGGCCATGGCTGTGACTGCGACTGCGGCAGTTGCAGCTGGGAAAGAAAGAAAGGAAACGGGAAAAAAGGGGCTGCGGACGGGAATGCGGCCGCAGTGGCAGCGACTGCGTATGCAGTAGTTATGTCTGCGAGAGAAGGGAGCAAGGAAGTAGTACAGTGGAAGGGGCTGCGGTTGTGACAGCAGCTGCGGTTGTGATAGCAGCTGCAGTCGTGACTACAACTGTGGTAGTGGCAGCGGCGATGGCTGCGACAACTGTGTTTGAAAAAGAAAACGAAGGAATGAGAGTAAGAGAGAGCAGGTGGCTATGCCTCTATGTTCTGCATGAGCTGCAATTGTGGAGGAAAAAGAAAAGACATGTAGAAAACGAAACAGAGAGAGAGGACACGGAGGAAAAGTAGAAGGATTTGGGCTGGCACACTCTTTGGATCTTTGTATCGAAATCTTTGAAAGGCAAGTTTCCTGATCGTTTCTCCTGTAATTGTTCTAATCTTTCCTATTGCAAGTATCCTGATCTTTCCTCACTGCAATTTTATCTCTATATTTGCTTTGAATATGAGGAACTTTGAATTGTTCTAGCCTTGCACTTGATATATCTCCTGTTTAGACGTAACGATTCGAATCTGTGCAACTTCCAAGATTCTGACCTTTCTACCTTGTTATGATTATAACTTCATGTATTGACATCTGATTTGGACAAAACTTATTTGATCAGAATATAGACTCATAAACCTTTGTTTTGATAGCTTATTTTAAGAATTCGGAGTAAGTTTGTCTGCCCAAACTTCTGTTTCAAATGAGCCTTCAGATTCTGCAAAATAGGGATCGTAATTTCTGACCTTTTGATACTGAACTGCTTATAAGTCCCTGTTACAAACATTGATTTATTCAAAACTTATTTCATTGGAAACTAGACTCATAGATCTTTCTTTTGATATATGGATTGAAAGATTTGGAATCCAAACACCTGCCCAGTTATCTGTTGAATCTGACATTATGAATTCTGCCAAACAGAGATTTTGTTCTACGACCCTTGTTTACCAAATTATTTGTAACTCTCTCTATTGGACAGTTCAATTCATATGAAGCCTGTCTTATCTGAAAGTATAATCCAATGATATATTTATGAGTAAATTGGAGCACGATTGATAGTTTGAATCATTTGTTCAATGTGCCTCTTGTATTCTGCCAGAAATCGAGCTTTGGTCGATTTCTAATATTCTGGTTTCATTCCTTTGGAAATTGATATCCTTTAGCTTTCTTATTCAATTGAGCTTTATATTACTGCTTTGAATTCTTGTATGCTCTTGTCCTTAAAGTTATTTGCATTCTTGAAAACTATTGTGTAACGTTTTTGCTATATCGTATTGACTCATTTAGGCACATGTGTATCCCATTGTTCCGCATTTGCTTTCGATACGTGCCTATTCCATTTCCTTTCAAAATCCGAATATCATTGTGAAAGATTATTGCTTACTTCGTATTGACTCGAAAAGGCACATGTACGTTTTGTTGTTCCGCGTGTGCTTCCGATATATGCTACTTACTGATAAAACTGCCCTCTTGTACTCTGGTGTTTGTGGGATTGTCTGGACCTTTGCCAGAAATGGTAAAGGGTGTTATTCTGGACCTTTGCCAGAAATGGTAAAGGGTATGTGCTTAGAGCCTGCGATGCTCTGCCAGCCCCCTCTGGCTTCACCTAGACGTGGGTGGATGGAGCTCCCAGACGTGGGAGACTTCTGTCAGGTGGTCATTCAGAAATGGATGAATCACATTCTGACTGAGATCCCACTACACCTTCTATATGTTTGATATGATATCCAGAGCTTTGGTTATGTGTTTCGGTACATGCTTTGGATAAGAATGATATGATTGCAACGTCAAAGACGACGTTTGAGCTTCTGTACAGTATTTGTCATTGATATGCTCTGAAAAGTTTCATTCAGTGTTGATATGCTTCGAAATGTTCTATATGCCGTTGATATGCTCTGGAACATTTCATACGCTATTGATAAGCTCCGAAACATTTCATTTGTTATTGATATGCTTCGAAATGTTCCATATGCCATTGATATGCTCCGGAACAATTCATATGCCATTGATAAGCTCCGATATGTTTCATTTGTTATTGATATGCTTCGAAATGTACCATTTGCCTTTGATATGCTCCGGAACATCTCGTACGCTATTGATATGCTCCAATTACTCTGTGCTCCATTTGTTATGAATCAAATATGTTTTGAATGACATGATACATATGATTTTGTATCTAATGAAATGGTATCCTTGAGAATTCTTGTATTCTGCCTTGCATTATGATACCTTACTTGTTTGAAACCATTCCTTTTGTTCTGAATATGCTTTGTCACTTGCTGAGCTGTTTTTAGCTCATTCCGTTGTTATATAAATCTTTCAGGTCAGCTTGTCACCATTTGAGATGTTTGATTTGGGCTGAGGCAGTGGATAGCTATTCAGAATTATAGGCAAGTCTTGTTGGTTGTTATGCTATTGTTGTATAAGCATATTTTGTATGTAATGAAATGTTGTTGATGAATCGAAATGGATATACTGTGTAAAAGTGTTAGAAGATCTCTCTTATTTGGAATTTCGGAATGTTAAGTCTAACTTATGACGATATGAACTTGTGGTGAATAGTTGGAGTTTTGATTGTATAATTTATTTAGCTTGTGGATTTATAAATGTTGTTCGTGTTTGTCAAGTTGGCTTGGGTTGCCATAAATGTGAATTATTGAGTGATGTGATATATGATTATAAACTGCACAGGTTTTATAGATGTGAATTTGATAGAATGTTTTCAGTGTCCTCAAATGTTAGTTTGGATCCTGGATTGGTTTGTGATGAAATTGTTTTAATATTATGGATAATTTTTTGAGGGGGCGTGACAAGTTAAAGCAAGGATATAAAGGCAGTTTGCAGTTATGATAGAAATCAAAACGTAAACGCAAACTGAAATATGATGATCGTACGATAAAACTGATTTACGTCTAAACGCTAATTCGGAAAGTGCAAAGCTTGAAACCCGATCGTATATGCGTGGAAAGCAGTAAGCTTTTGAGGAGATTTGCAGTAAGGATAAGATGCTCAAAGTAAATGCAAATCGAGATTTAGAGTGGTTCGGTCAATCTTGACCTACTCCACTTTTGGCTTCCTCCACCGACGAGGTCACCGACGTCAACTAGAGGCCTCCTTCAATAGGCGAAGGCCAACTACCCTTTAACAGTTTCACTCCTTTTGACGGGCTTAGGAGACAACCCTTAGAGAATTTTCACTCGTCTCTTTAAAGCTCAGAACTTGGAAGAAAAGAGGGAGAAGAACTTTTGGCCTTTACAATAATTTTGAGCTCTAAGAATCACAGAATAAGATCAGGATTTCGGTGTGTGTATGTTTCCTTTCAGTGCTGAATAGGTGGGGTATTTATAGGCCGCAATCCAGTTTGAATTTGGAGCTCAAAACTGTCAATTCCCGGAATTCCGGAATCTGGCGGTTGCACCTCCTGACTGGAGCGATTGCATCGCTTGGCAGAGCTCGAAGATTGAGCCTCTGGGCGGTGCCACCTCCTGTCAGGGGTGGTTGCACCTCTTGCCAGAGCTCGAAGACCGAGCTCAGGCAGTGCCACCTCTGTCAGGGGCGGTTGAATCGCCTGGCAGAAATCAGGGTCCGAATGGGTTGATCCATTCGGCCCAATTTGGGTTTTTTCAGGGGCCCAATTGCCCCAAGATTAAGTTAATGGGATCACCTCCCATTTCCAACTTAATCATTGTGCTAACTATAATTTTTCCTAAGATATTTACTGCAACTTGCTCCGGTGCGTAAATCACTTCTTCCGGCGAACTTCCGTCGATCATCCGATGAACCCTCGGTGATGCTCCTGCAGACTTCCGGCAAACTCCTGGACTTGCAACGATCCACTTGGCGAGTTCCGACGAGCTTCTTTGGCAAGCTCATGGACTTCTCGGATTTGTTCCCATAGAACCTCCGACAACTGTCTGAACTTCCGTCGAACTCTCGAACTCCCAACGTGATCATTGTCTTGACTCCGGCGCAACTCCTGTTGCATATCTTATTTTCATCGTAGTTAATCCTGCACACTTATCTCAACATATAGATTAGATAACAAATGACAATTGACTTCATCATCAAAATCCGAGATTCAACAATCCCCCCCTTTTTGATGATGATAATCAATTGATAATGGAGTTATCCTTAACTCCCCCTGTCTATATGCCATACTTGAGATAAGTCATTCTTGAATTCAAAACCTTTGAATTCAAGAGACATATTGATAAGTTAAAATCATTTAAACTTATCAATACTCCCATCATGATTCCCATCATGATGTTTCTCTCTGAAGATGATGTCATTGACATTCATTTTCAAATTTTACATAACATGTTTGAATGATGGTAATAGTAGCAATTCATCATATTGTAAGATATCAACAGGTAAAATTGTGAAGTAAGATTTTGATATCATTACATGATACAAACAAGGTATAATGCAATTTATAGCAATCATAGCATCAATTTATATATCTCTTAGTGATGCAAGCATGGCATTAATACTCATATATTTCTCCCCCTTTGTCATCAACAAAAAGCATGGTAATTGTGATAGCAGGAGAACAATAAGCGAATTTTGAGCATAAGTGTGATAGTTGTTCATGCCTTTATATGTTATTTTCCAAGCATATAAAGGAAAGCATGATAAATATTTCAGAAAAATATTTTTCATAAGTGTATGAGAAAATCCGATTGTTAGGATACCAATTGTTAAGTGAATCCGAAAATGAAATTAACACTTTCATGCATTCGGACAAGACTATGCTATTGATTTTCAAATACAATCATGAAGACAAAACATGCTTATTGTTATGAAAATTTTTGTATTCAACACATAATTTTCAACATGTTATTTAGGCATGTAATGACAATCAAGTGATTTGATCATTCAATAAAGTCCGAAAGATAATTTTAACTAGTTTATGTATTCGGACACATCAACATTCCTAATTCTCTTCTTATGAAATCAAATTGTTCTTCACTTGGAGGTTTTGTAAAAATATCAGCTAGTTGATGTTTAGTATCAATGAACTCTATGATTACATTATGATTAGTAACATGATCTCGTATAAAGTGATGTCTAATATCAATATGTTTTGTCCTTGAGTGTTGTATAGGATTCTTCGTTAAGCATATTGCACTTGTGTTATCACATTTAATGAGAATATTTTTAAGATGAATTTTATAATCTTCTAAGGTGTTTTTCATCCATACAACTTGTGCACAGCATGCACTTGCTGCAATATATTCAGCTTCGGTTGTTGATAGTACAACCGAGTTTTGTTTCTTAGATGACCAGGAAACAAGGGCATGTCCTAAAAATTGACATGTTCCTGATGTGTTTTTTCTATCTAGTTTACAGCCAGCAAAGTCCGCATCAGCATAAGCAATTAACTCAAGATTCTTTGATTTTGGGTACCATAATCCTAGATTTGTGGTACCATTAAGATATCTAAGTATTCTTTTAACTGCTTTGAGATGAGATATCTTAGGGTTTCATTGAAATCTAGCACAAAGTCCTACACTGAACATGATATCTGGTCTAGTTGCAGTGAGGTAAAGTAAACTTCCTATCATGCCCCTATAAGTTTTTTGGTCGAAGCTTTCTCCACTTTCATCGATTTCTAACTTAGTGGAGGTGCTCATAGGAGTGTTAATAGCTTTTGAGTTATTCATATTAAACTTTTTTAGCAAATTCATAGCATATTTAGTTTGACTAATAAAGATGCCATTGCTTAGTTGTTTGATTTATAAGCCCAAGAAGAATGTTAATTCTCCCATTAAACTCATTTCGAATTCAAGACTCATAGTTTTAGCAAAAGATTCACAAAGAGATTCATTCATAGAACCAAAGATAATATCATCAACATAAATCTGAACAATGAGAAAATCATTTTCAAAATTCTTGATGAACAATGTAGTATCAACCTTGCCTTTTGTGAAATTATTTTCGATAAGAAAAGAACTAAGTCTCTCATACCAAGCCCTCAGAGCTTGTTTTAAACCATAGAGAGCTTTAGTTAATCTAAACACATGATTAGGGAGGCTATTATTTTCAAATCCAAGAGGTTGTTCAACATAGACTTCTTCGGAAATAAAGCCATTAAGAAAAGTGCTTTTAACATCCATTTGAAATAACTTAAAATTGTTACTACTAGCGTAGGCAAGGAGCATCCTTATGGCTTCTAATCGAGCCACAGGAGCGAAGGTTTCTTCGTAATCGGTACCTTCTTCTTGGTTGAAACCTTTGGCCACTAATCTAGCCTTGTTTCTAACCACGATACCATATTCATCTTGCTTGTTTCTAAAAACCCATTTAGTACCAATAACTAAATGGTCATTTGGCCTAGGAACAAGCTTCCACACCTCATTTCTCTCAAATTGATTTAATTCATCTTGCATTGCGATAATCCATGAATCATCTTTCATGGCTTCGTCAACACATTTAGGTTCAATTTGGGAGAGAAAAGTGGCGTTGGAACAAAAATTTTTAAGAGAAGAACGTGTTTGAACCCCCTTTGATGTGTCTCCTAAGATTAGCTCCTTAGGATGAGCATCTACATACTTCCAATCCTTAGGTAAGGATATTTCAGAAGTGGATGCATTCAAGTTGCTAGTTGGAAATGAGGTTTCATTTAAATTCAAGGAATCAAAATTAACATCATCATCAAAATCGTTTTTTCTGATTTCGAAAATCTCATTAAAGACAACATGAATGGATTCTTCAATAATTAATGTTCTTTTATTGAAGATACGAAAAGCTTTAGAAACCGAAGAATAACCAAGAAAGATTCCTTCATCGGATTTAGCATCAAATTTTCCTAAGTTATCTTTTTCATTCAAGATAAAAACACTTACACCCAAAGACTTTAAAATATGAAACATTGGGTTTTTTGTTGTTCCATAACTCATAGGGAGTTTTGGTGAGTAAAGGTCTTACTAGAACTCTATTCAAAATATAGCATGCAGTATTTACGGCTTCGACCCAAAAATATTTGGGTAGGCTATGTTCATTCAACATGGTTCTTGCCATTTCTTGTAAATTTCGATTTTTTCTTTCTACTACTCCATTTTGTTGAGGATTTCTAGGAGTAGAGAAATTATGGTTGTATCCATTGAGTTCACAAAATTCTTGGAAATCATGGTTTTGAAATTCACCACCGTGATCACTTCTAATTGACGAAATCATAGAACCCTTCTCATTCTGAACAAGTTTACAAAACTTGGTAAAATATCTAAAGCATTCATTTTTCTGTTTTAAGAAGTAAGTCCATGTGTATCTGCTATAGTCATCCACAATGACGAAGGCGTATTTGCTACCTCCTAGGCTTGATGTAGAGATTGATCCGAACAAGTCCATATGGATCAATTGTAAGGGCCTAGAGGTACTTATTTGATTCTTAGATTTGAAACTGCCCTTAATTTGTTTACCTAATTGGCAAGCATCACATACATTATCTTTGATGAACTTGATACAAGGAATTCCTCTTACATGTTCTTTAGATGATATTTGAGTGATTAGTTTCATGCTAGCATGACCTAATCTTCTATGCCATAGCCAAGCATCCTTATTCAAAACCGAAAAACACATTTCATTACACAAATCATTGATGTCAATAGTGTATATGTTATTTTGTTTTAATGTAATCATAGACGTGTTTTTGTGTGGTTTTTCAATGATGCAAGCATTAGATTCGAATATGACAATATATCTTTTATCACATAATTGACTAATGCTCAAGAGGTTATGTTTTAAACCATCAACTAACAAAACATCTTCGATAAAGAAGTTGGATTTGTTACCTATGGTTCCTTTGCCAATGATTTTACCCTTGTTGTTGTCTCCGAAGGTGACATAGCCTTCGTCTATGCTAGTGAGCTTAGAGAATTGAGATGGATCTCCGGTCATATGCCTTGAGCATCCACTATCAACGTACCATCTCTTGCTCCTAGCTTGCGATGGTATAGATTTCTACAAGAAAGAATGATTTTTAGGTACCCATTTGCTTTTGGGTGCCTCAAAAATAGATCTACATTGTTTATCATGTTGCATAGAATTTATCATGGTTCCTTTAGGAACCCAAATTAATTTGTTTGGACTAATTTTTTTGAATGGACAATAATGCGTTTTGTGTCCAAGTTTGCAACAAAAGTTGCATTTGCTTTGGTGTCGAACATGTAAGATGAGGCCTTTTATGAAGGTGGTTGGATTTTGGTGAGGACTTCTCACAAATCCGATTCCACTTCTTTTGGTAACGTGACCCTTGTTTGCAAGGATCATGTTCAAGGACTTGCTACCAACCTCGAATTTCTTCAAGGCGTCCTTAAGTAGCAAGTTTTCCTTTTGGAGAGTTTCTAGATCATGACATTTTAAGCATGAACCTAAACTATCATGATATTCAGTTTTTAACTTATCAAAATTACAAGTAAGACTATCATGCTCCTTTTTTAGCAATTTGTATTTTCTACTAATAATCTTGCATTCATCAAATAAGTCATGGAAGGCA